>NC_142803.1:16485968-16510760 GCF_049724085.1 Artemia sp. Qi Xiang Cuo
TGAGCCTGGTAACCCAATTACTTGAAAGTAGAAAAACCTGTGTGTACGGGGGCCCCATAGAATCCAGACGAGCAACTCTACTGGGGTGGCCAGTTGCCATCAGATCCTTTTTTACTCTTATAAAGAGAATTAGAACTTTCAATTTCTGATCATTTGGGTCTATCCGAAATTTATACGACCACCTCTTCAATAAAAACCTTATATGCCCCTGGGGCATAAGTTACAGCCCTTCCACGGGATATGGGGGGTTATGCTGACCCCGAAGTTTTTTTTTTATCTGATCGTTGGGCTGTTTCAAACAATCTGGCTGTCTCAAAAGTTCCATAGGATGCATTTGGGGAAAATAGGGTGTGTAAGGCTGAGTCACTTGTGAAGTTATACAACTACCCTTACATAAGAACCTTATATGCCCCCGGGGCATAACTTAAAACACTTGCCCCCAGGTTCTAGAGGCTGTGTAAGCCCTGGATTTCTTGTTATCTGATATTTGAAATATTTAAAAAAAAAAATGGCTGTCTCTAAATTTAATCGGATGGGTTTGGGTAAAAAGGCATATGGAGGGGGGTGGTTTGTTGCTCTAAGATCTCTTTTGACTTTAAAAAAATGAACTGGAACTTTCGGTTTCCAGTCAAATGAGCCCAAACTAAAGTTTATACGATCATCCCTTCCATATGAAGCATATATTTCCCCAGGACCCAATTTACAACATTTGCTCCTGAGCCCTGGGGGGGGGCTGTGTCGATCCCGGAGTTATAGTTATCTGATCTTTGAACTATTTTTAACAAAATTATTATTCAAAATTGTTATCGGGTTCATTTGGGAAAAAAGGTCATTCGATTGGAATGAGCCCCTTTGAAGGGGCTCCTTCGAAGTTTATACGACTACCCTTCTGTATGACGTGCCTTTTGGGGGAAAAAGTAATAAATAATAAAACATTGGAGCCTTGTGGCCTGTACTATAGGCAGCGCTATGGCGTTGCCTCTGATGTTGTTGTTTTGGGGAACTAAGCGATTCTTATTTCTTGAGTTTTTACAGATGAGAAACGTTATTAAACTTAACAATTTAGTTTATTTATTTATGTTCCAACGTGGCAACACAGCTAGTACTGCCTTAAGAGATTTCTAATTTTGAAGCAACCAAAATAAAAATCTTAGAAAATTGCTGTTTTCAGATATAAGAATTGTATAGTGGGAAAACATAGATTTTATTTTGATATTCATGATATTTTATCATTTAGATTAAAACTAATGTTGCAAAAAGTATATGTGACAAAATTTAGTGACAGTTTAAGTCAATATATATGCGTTGGCTGAACACAGCAGTCATACATATTTTAAATAATCAAGCGCTAGTGTTCACACACATTCTAACTTTTTGACGCGCAAAAATGCACTAACATAAAGAAAATCATGCACATACATTTTAGTTATAAAGAAAATATGAACTCGTGCCCAATCTATGCATAAAACTTAGCATAAATAACCTGTTCCCTAAATCTAGCCTTTTTTACTGGAATAATAAATTTCTTACAGGATTTACCAAACACAATTTCAATGCTTACAAAATACATTCTTAGTGTGTTATTTTCTCATTCTTTTTCCAGATATGATCTATGGAGAGGATTTGCATACAGTTGAGTATGACTGGCTTGGCAGTATTTCTTGTGAAGGATATAAGAAACTTCCCAACCACGGTTATCTTGTGATTATTCATGATTGTTCATACAAAGTTTTTTATTACCTTTTATAAAGTGTTCTGGACTTAATTAAAATTTGACTGTGGTGGTGAGCGTTGCGGCGCTAGATGACCCTTCTTTTACATAAAAACTGTTTTTTTTTACTGCTGGACTTTTTAAAATCAGGGGTTTTTTTCTTTAAATTTTCTTTGAATAGAAGGAAGTTTGGAAGGAGGGGTTAGGATTTAATCTCTAATAATTTTCCATTCCCGAAAACAGTTTTGGGCTATGCCTAAAATACAGGTACTTTGGAATGAAAGATTACCCCTCTTCGCAAAAAAAAAATACATACAAGATCAAACTCCCTTGCTTACCGGGACGAATCTTGGAGAGACGAGGGAATCGTGATCACAGTCAGGTATTTGTAACTGAGGGGGTTGGTTAAGTGTTACCAGGAGCTTCGTTTCTACCAAAGTTAAATGGGAAAATTTCTGCCTTTTCTGGATCTTTTTCCAAAATAAATAAAAAAACAAGTTTTTTTTAACTGAAAGTAACGAGCGACATTAAAAATTAAAACAAACAGAAATTATTCCATATATGAAAGGGGCTGTCCCCTCCTCAACGCCTCACTCTTTACGCTTAAGTTTTTTATTGTTTTAAGAAATAGAATTGAGATAAAGAGTCAAACTTTAGCGTAAAAAGTGAGGCATTGAGGAGGGGACAGCCCCTTTCATATACTGAATAATTTAGTTTCGTTTTAAGTTTTAGTGTCACTCCTTACTTTCAGTTAAAAAACTTGTTTTTTTATTTAATTTTTGAATGTTTTTGAGTTCATGCAGGTTTTGATTTTGGCTCACCATACATGAATACTTCAAACGAAATTTGCATATTTATTTTACTCTTTTTGGTTAAATTGCTGTCTCGAAAGTTATTTAATCTTATTTACGAACGTTATTATTAGTAATAAATATACGTAACTTAAGTAGTGACCTATCTTCAGGTTCAAACGTATCCCTACGGACTATTTTTTTCTTCCAATTGTTCGACGGCGCAAGAAGAATGTTTTACGGTGATTTCCTCTTTATGCAACCAGGTTTCACAACTTTAGGCGACATTCGTGTCCTGGCGTGATTTACAGGATGTCAGTTTTATATTATATGATTACTTGGAATGTGGTCAGTATAATACACAAATTTAAATAACAACTGAAGTTCCTAGCCCCTCGTACCTTTTTCTAGTTGGAGTCATTCCCGCCCACACAAGATTTGACATATCCTGGCAAGATTCCCATTTTTGGCAAGAGTTCAATGTCCTTGCCAAGAGTTCAATGTTTCGGTTAGGTCAGGTGTTTTTCTTTGACAGTCGTCTTATGTCATGTGACAAATCTCCGTTTGAAGCACATATTATACCACTCGACACATCCTCGCCTTTAATGGGTTAGATAAGTAGAGATACCAACCCCTCATGCCGTCACACCTACGCAATGCGGTTACCCCGTTTCAAACAGAAAAATATGTACATTGCGACAGGAACCCACAAGGGAATTCTCACTTGTAACGTAATGACAGCTCACACCTTACGTAATTATTGTGCAACACTGCCATGTGGTACTTTTTTTCACCCGAAAACCCCAAAGCGTTTTTTTTCATTAATAGTTAGTTCACACGGATGGGAAAACGATTAGGTAAAACTATCAAGGATCAACGGGAAAGTGTTCACACGCATGGAAAAGTGTTTGAACGCATTAATCGTCACAAAGGGAAGCAAAAATTTTAAATCAATAGAGCATGAATGATTCAGACTTAGAACCCTTAGCCTTTCTGAAAACCCAATTCCTGTTGTCTGAGTAGAATTTTAAGACATATCAATGTTGTTTTTTTTTTTCAAAATTTAGTAAATGTATTTGCATATCTTTAAAACCTTATAAATCAGGATTGAGAAAAGTTGTTAAGCTGAAAACAATTTTTTTGTACTTCATTTTAAGCATAAGATCTATTTTACAAGTTTCATCTTTATAACACACTGATTTTTAAAGGTCATCAAAGGTCAGGACCCTCTCAATCAGGAAGGAGTGGAGGTAGGTAATTCGAAATACCTTCCCAGGACATACTTTAGCCTGTAGAATCATGCCTGAATGTTTCATTTTTCCTAACCTAATCCTTTTCCAAGACAGCAAAATGTAGCTAAAGTAGAATTTTACCAAAATGGTAAAATTCTAGTTTTGTACCTAATTCCAGTGGAAGTACCTACTTCCACTCCTCCCTCTACAGGACAGTGACCTTTAAAAATGGTTGTCTTATGAAACTACAGAAAGACAAAATGATAACTGAAAATTAAGGTAATATATTGTTTTTCAAAATTTCAATATATGTTGACCTGTCAAGTAGGAAATTTCTAAGACTTAGAAATCAGAAGAGGGTTAAGATGGAAGCTTAACAATACCTTCTCAGAGTTTGTTTTTGGCCCTGGAATCATTACTGAATGTTTCCCTTTCCTAACCCCTTTCCAAGATAACAATAAGTAGCTAAACTAGGATTTTACTAACAAAAATAACCATTTGTAGTTGATTGAGGAATAGTAATTATTATTTTCTTTGGCTTTAATTGTAAAATGTGATTTTGAAGACAAATTTGCAGGGATTTTAAAAAGAGTCTAAAACCTTGAAAATGACATCATGGCAAAACAGATGCCTTTTTTGAGAGGTTTAAAAGATAAAATATTTATTTCAAAAAAAGTCTATCACAAACCCCAAAGGACCAATTTTGCATTTTGGAGTAATAAAAACAAAAAATAAAGTATAAAAAATAGCACTACAACTAAAAAAACTGTCAAAACAATGCAAAGCTATTTTGAAAGAGTGTTTCAAGTTGTTTTTAGAAATAACTACAAATTTTTTTCAAAATAAAATTTTATTATTAAGACAAATGAAAAAGAAGTCCTTGTAATAATCCTTACAAGTAATTATTGGGTTACAAAAGAGCATGAAAAAAGCATCAATTCGTTGTAAATAAATTATTTTGTCAACTACAAATTTATATATAACAACACTGCTTGCATCATGCTTATCCTGTTTCCCAATTAAAATAAAGTGGCTTGCATTGATTCATGGCTAATTGGAGAAAAAGCCGAGACATATAGTCTGAGTGGAGAGGCACAGCTGGCATAAGCCTTTGTCAGGAATGTTTAAAAAATGATGTCATTTTCACTTTTTGATAGATAGTCCATCATCCATCCATCCAACTTGGGGCAGAACCTTTCTGGGCTTCCAAACTTTAGGGATGATCAGCATTTCTGGGCTGACTCATGATAGACAAGGTTGACTGGACTTGTATGCAAAAGGGGGGGGCTGAAGGTGATTGGAGTTACAGGTAAACAAGCATCCGAAGCCGAAGAGGCGTGCCTGCCTAGAGTCTCAGGCATACTACCATGTGAGCAATGTGAGACCTGGACTGGGGTCCTAAGTTAAAGTTTTGAAGAAATCCCTGTTCCTAAAATGGTGACTTTCTTTCATCAATAGATGAAAATCTTGAAAACAATTTCTGTAATTTCCTTCATAAAGTTTGTCAAGTTTATAATTAAAATGAGCCTCGCCTAGTTTTTTTAAGAAGAATTAAAGCTAATTGTCATATTAGATTGATACTTCTCGTGTTTTTTTTTTGGTGATCTGTATAAACTTTTTGTGATTAATGTCACTTGACTCTCAATCAATGCAGACATAATTGTGCTAGTTCTAATTTAATTCAGTAAAAGCTAACAAGAGCATACTAGACCACAGCTAAGCCAACCAATCCTTCTGATCAAAATAGTGAAATATCAGCTCAAATTAAAGTCAAGAAGGTTGCTATACGATTTTTTAAACATGGTTCTTGTACAAAAAACAGGTTATTTTTTGTGAGCTTTATTCAACAGATTTTATTCTTTCAAGAGCGATTATTTGTTTTAAGTTTTTAAGGCATATTTGCAAATTGATGGTTCTTTTATCTAGTAAAGTAAGAACAAGACTAGTATTCTCATAACCACTTACTTTTAACGGCAATAACTTAATAACGGCACACACTTTATGTATGGTCAGTGCATCTCACGCATGGACGGCGAATCCATCACTGCCAGATAATACCATTTTGACATTTTTCGCACAAAGACCTCAAGACATTTTATTTTTTCAGCGTTTCATTTTTTCGTTCGAAACACCTTTCATAATTTTTAATTTTTTAGAGTTCCTGACCACGCCAGGACTTGAAAGGTCATTCCCTTCCAATTGTACAGCGCCCCAAGCAAGTCGTCGATGAAATCATTCACAGTATTTTGTATCAGGAACCACGTTTTAAAAATAATCTATTAGAAGCAAGAAGATTTCTCATTTTTCAAGAATGCTAGAACGGCGTGTTTACTGCCAAATTTGGCACGCACTCGGAAAACATCTATTACCAGGAGACATTTGCTCTCAAGGTATTTTTAGTAATTAATTAAAAAAACTTTCCGAAAAATAATTTTTTTAAATAAAATTAAAGTCAATTTTAAAATTAAGATCAGTATATAAAAATACCTTTTAAAATTAAAAATAAAAACGACCAGAAATTACTATTAAAGAATAAATGAAACCCAAAACGAACAGAAATTAAATAAACAATCATAGCAAAAAACATACAACAAGTAATAATATAAATGAATAAATAGATTTTAAAGCGAATAATGCTTAGATTGAATATGAAAATCAAGCTTAAAACGAAAAAAAATATTTTGCTATTAAAGTATAAATGAAACTTAAAACGAACAGAAATTAAATAAAAAATCAATGCGGACAAACATACAATATATATTAATGTAAATGAATAAATAAATCTTAAAACGAGTGAAACTTAAATTGAATATGCAAATCAAGTTTAAATTGAACAAAAATAACTACAAACAAGAGTTTGGCTATCGTATCACTACAGAAGCCTAAAACCTACTGCGTAATTGGCGCTTTACTGAAAACAATTCTCTGAAATATTTTCACTTTTGTAGCTTTAAGAAATCAAAAATTAATTAAGATTTTAGGGAATAAATATCAGCATATGTATATTAAATTGACAATGCACATTTTTTTTCTGTAAAATCATTTGAATATTTTTTTCAGTAAAGTACAAATTATATTCTGGCTTTTAGAAAGCATAGGGGTTTTGAACCCTACTCATATTAATTTATCCTCGTTTTGAGTTTGACGCTAATATTTATTTTAATTTTTGTCCGTTTTGGGTTTCATTCACTTATTGATACTGATTTGGGGTAGTTGTATGCTTGGTAGATTATATGATAGTCCGGACGCCAGGTGTTGAAAATGTGAACCATACCACGACAGAATGGGGCTGCTACGAGAATTAGCCTACCCTCCACCCCCTAAATTGACCATGCGGATTCAAAAATACCAATGGTACTTGCTTGCGAATGATGGAACCCTCCGAAACTTGACATTTTATTATATTTTGGTGTTTCATGCAAGAAAATGCATGTTCCACAAAGTTTGAGGTGCAGTTTTCCGCTCAAATAGAAATGCCTAGAAGCCATAGAATGTTTTCATAACAAACTAAAACGCTTAATTACAAAAAAATGGCAGAGTTAAAAAAAATGGCAAAACTATATGAGTCTTGAACAGTCTTGGACAGTATAAACAAAATCAAATTGAATATTAGATATATAATGATATTAATTGTTGAAAGAGCCATCAGTTCAAGATTTTTTTTCACTGTAATTTTTATTTTCATTTCCAATGCTTTAAGAAATGGAAAAGAATGAATTTATTATATACGAGTAATTAGTTTTCAGTGGAGCACCAATGACGCAGAAGGCTTTAGGTTTTTACAGTTAAAGAAGGGGACAGTATCCAAATTTTACTTGCCGTGAAACTATATTTGTCTTGACCAATCTTGGAAAGAACTAATAAATTAAACTGAATATTTGATGCATAATAATATTAATTGCTAAAAGCTCATCAGTTCAAAATTTTACTGTAATTTTAATATTTATTTTCAATATTAAGCACAAAAGAAAACATTTGTAATATAATTCGTTATCAGTAAAGCCCCAATGACACAGCAGGTTTTAGGCTTCTGCAGTGATACGATACCCAAAATCTTGTTTTTAGTTATTTATTTTCGATTCAAATTTGATTTGCATATTCAATTTCAGTTTCAATCGTTTTAAGACTTATTTACTCATTTACATAAATATATATTGTATGTTTGTTCGCATTGATTGTTTATCTAATTTTTGTTCGTTTTAAGATTCATTTATACTTTAATAGAAAATATTTGTTTTCGTTTTAAGCTTGATTTTCATATTCAATCTAAGCATTACTCGCTTTAAAATCTATTTGTTCATTTACATTATTACTTGTTGTATATTTTTTGCTATGGTTGTTTATTTAGTTTCTGTTTGTTTTGAGTTACATTTATTCTTTAATAGTAACTTCTGGTCATTTTGTGTTTGTGTTTTTAAAGGTATTTGAATATGCTGATCTTCATTTTGATATTACCTTAACTTTTATTTGAAAAACTTATTTTTCGTAAATTTTTTTTTTAATAAATTTTCGTTCGTTTTTTATAGCAAGAATTTTTACGTTTTTTTTTGGCCTGGGGGGGGGGTGCTTACTGTCCGATTATTCTTGACTTAAAAAACGGATCTAGAACTTTCACTTTAAATCGAATGAGGCTTTTATCAAAGTCTATACGATTACTTCTTTGATAAAAACCTTTTATATGAACAATAGACAGCTTGAATAACTTGTGGACAGCGATTGACAACAATGAATGGATTGAAAACATAGCTCCAATAAGGGGGTTTAGACCATTTCACTTGCTGACACAAAGGAATCACGACTGTTTGGAATTGACCTTAATAGCAATTTGTGTGCCAAAGCAATTTTGCATCTATCACATAGTATTTGTTTTAACCTTATAATTGGATAATTATAATTGATTTCCTATGTGTTCTTCCCATAAAAAACCCCTTCCCATAAGTTATAAACCCCCCTTAATAAGTTATGCCCCAGGACATAACTTACAACGCCTACCCCTCGGCCCTGGTGAGCTGTGTCGACACCGGAGTTTTTTGTAATCAGAACTTTGAAATATTTTAACAAAATCTCTATCTCAAAATTTTTATCTGATGCATTTGGGGCGTGGAGGAGGGAGAGGGGCTAGTTGCCCTTCAATCTCTTTTGACTCTTAAAAAGTGAACAAGAACTTTCAATTTTCAATCAAATGAGCCCTCTCTAAAGTTTATACGAGCATCCCTTCCATAAGAAATAATATGAAGGATTCGAAAAATCCTTAAATTACAACCCTTGCCTGAGGGCTTTGGGGGAGTTGTAATCCTCAAAGACCTAATTTCCAGAACATAAAACTACGTTTAATAAAATGGCTGTTTTAAAAGTTTGATTGGATGTGTTTGGGGAAGAGGTGGGTGTGAGAGAGGGGTTAGTTGCCCTCAAATCACTTTCGACTATTACAAAGGGCACTAGCCCTCGGTATTTCCAATTAAATGAGCCTTTTTTGAAATTTCTACGACAATGCCTTTTACAAAAACCTTGTCTGGCCCCAGGGCATAACTTATAACCCTTCCCCTCGGGTTTGTGGGGAAGTTTTCTCATCAAAAACATATCTTCTGTAGAGAAATCAACTACGCTGAACAAAATGGTTATCTCAAAGTTTTGATTGGATGTGTTTGTGTGAATAATGGGCGTGTGGGGGGGGGGGCGAGTAGCCCTCCAATCACTTTTGACTACTCAAAAGGGCACTATCCCTTTGAATTTCCAATTGAATGTGCCTGTTTTGAAGTTTCTACGACAACGCCTTCTATAAAACCTTATATGCCCCCAAGGCATAACTTAAAACCCTTGCCCTGAGGGTTGTGGGGGGTATCCTCCTAAAAAACATATTTTCTATCTGGAAATCAACTACGCTGAACAAAAATGGTTATCTCAAAATTTTGATTGGATGTGTTTGGGGGAATGATGGGCGTAAGGGGGGGGCTAGTTGCCCCCCAATCACTTTTGAATATTAAAAAGGGCACTATCTCTTTGAATTTCCAATCGAATGAGTCTTTTTTGAAGTTTCTGTGACAAAGCCTTCTATAAAAACCTTATATTCCCCCAGGGCATAACTTAAAACCCTTGCCCTGAAGGTTGTGGGGGATTGTCCTCCTCAAAAACATGTTTTATATCTGAAAATCAACTACGCTGAACAAAATGGCTATCTCAAAATTTAATTGGATGTGTTTGGGAGAATGATGGGCGTCGGGGGGGGGGGCTAGTCACCCTCCAATCACTTTTGACTATTAGAAAAGGCACTATCCCTTTGAATTTCCAATCGAATGAGCCTTTTTTTGAAGTTTCTACGACAACGCCTTCTATAAAAACCTTATATGCCCCTAGGGCATTCCTTAAAACCCTTGTCCTGAAGGTTCTGGGGGAGTGTCCTCCTCAAAAACATATTTTCTATCTGGAAATCAACTACACTGAACAAAATGGCTGTCACAAAGTTTTGATTGGATGTGTTTGGGAGAATGATGGGTGTGGGGGGCTAGTTGCCCTCCAATCACTTTCGACTATTAAAAAGGGCACTAGCCCTTTGAATTTCCAAACGAATGAGCTAGTTTTGAAGTTTCTACGACAACGCTTTCTATAAAAACCATATATGACCCCAGGGCATAACTTAAAAACCCTAGCCCTGAGGGCTGTGGGGGAGTGTCCTCCTCAAAAATATATTTTGTATTTGGAAATCAACTACTCTTAACAAAATGGCTATCTCAAAATTTTGATTGGATGTGTTTAGATGAATGATGGGCGAGGGGGGGGGGGCTAGTTGCCCTCCAATCATTTTTGACTATTAAAAAGGGCACTAGCCCTTTAATTTCCAATCGAATGAGCCTGTTATGAAGTTTCTACGACAACGACTTCTACAAAAACCTTATATGCCCCCAGGGCATAACTTAAAACCCTTGCCCTGAGGGTTGTGGAGGAGTGTCCTCCTCAAAAATATATTTTCTATCTGGAAATCAACTACGCTGAACAAAATGGCTATCTGAAAATTTTGATTGGATATGTTTCGGAAAATGATGGGCGTGGGGGGGGGGGAGAGGGCGAGTTACACTCCAATCACTTTCGACTATTAAAAATGGCACTAGCTCTTTAATTTCCAATCGAATGAGCCTGTTTTGAAGTTTTTACGACAACACCTTCTATAAAAACCTGATATGCCCCCAGGGCATAGCTTAAAACCCTTGCCGTGAGGGTTGTGGGGAAGTTTCCTCCTCAAAAATATATTTTCTATCTGGAAATCAACTACGCTGAACAAAATGGCTATCTCAAAATTTGGATTGGATGTGTTTGGGGGAATGATAGGCGTGGGGGGGGGCTAGTTGCCCTCCAATCATTTTCGACTATTAAAAAGGGCACTAGAACTCTCGATTTCTAATTGAATGAGCCCCGTTTGAATCTTCTACGACGACCCCTTCCATATGAAGTGCCTCTGGGAAAGAATAATAATAATAAAACATTGGAGCCGTATGGCCTTTAGTATAGGCAACGCTACAGCGTTGCCTCTGATAAAGCGGAAATGCGTGTTTGAATTATGTAAACACCTAGTTATGAAAGTCGCATCCAAACAGTAAATCTTAAAAACACAAATATTGTAAATAAAAACAAACTGAAAAGCAATAAAACATAAAAAAAGACAGCTAAAAAAAATAAAAGAGGAAAATATCATATTATAATATCAGAGGCAACTCTGTAGTGTTGCCTATAGTGTAGGCCATTCGGCTCCAATGTTTTATTATTATTTATTATTTATTTTTCCCAGAGGCGCTTCATACGGAAGGGGTCGTCGTAAAAACTTCAAATGGGGCTCTTTCGATTGGAAATCGAGAGTTCTAGTGCCCTTTTTAATAGTCAAATACGGTTGGAGGGCAACTAGCCCCCTCACGCCCATCATATATCCAAACACATCCAATAAAAATTTTGAGATAGCCATTTTGTTCCGCGTAGTTGATTTCCAGATAGAAAATATATTTTTCAGGATGATACTCCCCCGCATCCCTCAGGGCAAGAGTTTTAAGTTATGCCCTGGGGGCATATAAGGTTTTTATAGAAGGTGTTGTAGTAGAAACTTCAAAACAGGATCATTCGATTGGAAATTCAAAGAGCTAGTGCCCCTTTTTAAAAGTCGAAAGTGTTTGGAGGGCAACTAGCCCCCCCCCCCCATGCTCATCATCCCCAAATACATCCAATCAAAATTTTGAGATAGCCATTTTGTGCAGCGTAGTTGATTTCCAGATAGAAAATATCTTTTTGAGGAGGACACTCCCCCACAAACCTTAGGGCAAGGGTTTTAAGTTATGCCCTGGGGGCATATAAGTTTCTTATAGAGGGCGTTGTCATAGAAACTTCAAAAGGCCATACGGCTCCAATGTTTAATTATTATTTATTATTGATTTTTTTTCCCAGAGGCACTTCATACGGAAGGGGTCGTCGTAGAAACTTCAAAGGGGACTCATTCAATTGGAAATCGAGAGTCCTAATGCCCTTTTTAATCGTCGAAAATGATTGGAGGGCAACTAGCCCCCCCCCACGCCCATCATTTCCCCAAAAACATCTAATCAAAATTTTGAGATAGCCATTTTGTTCCGTGTAGTTGATTTCCACATAGAAAATATATTTTTGAGGAGGACACTCCCCTGCAACCCTCAGGGCAAGAGTTTTAAGTTATGCCCTTGGGGCATATAAGATTTTTATAGCAGGTGTTGTCGTAGAACCTTCAAAACAGACTCATTCCATTGGAAATTAAAAGGGCTAGTGCCCTTTTTAATAATTGAAAGTGATTGGAGGGCAACTACCCCCCCCCCCCCACGCCCATCATCCCCAAACACATCCAATCAAAATTTTTAGATAGCCATTTTGTCCAGCGTAGTTCAATTCCACATAGAAAATATGTTTTTGAGGAGGACACTCCCCCAGAACCGTTAGGGCAAGGGTTTTAAGTTATGCCCTGGGGGCATATAAGGTTTTTATAGAAGGCGTTGTCGTAGAAACTTCAAAAAGGATCATTCGATTAGAAATTCAAAGGGCTATTGCGCTTTTAATAGTCGAAAGTGATTGGAGGGCAACTAGCCCCCCCCTGACGCCTATCAATCCCCCAAACACATCCAATCAAAATTTTGAGATAGCCATGTTGGTCAGCGTAGTTGATTTCCAGATAGAAAATGTGTTTTTTAGGAGGACACTTCCCCACAACGCTCAAGGCAAGGGTTTTAAGTAATACCTTGGGGGTATATAAGGTTTTTATAGAAGGCGGTGCCGTAGAAACTTCAAAAAAGTCTGATTCGATTGGAAAGTCAAAGGGCTAGTGCCCTTTTCAATAGTCGAAAGTGATTTGAGGGCAACTAACCACCCTCTCACGTCCATCTTTTCCCCAAACACATCCAATCAAAATTTTGAGACAGCCATTTTATTAAACGTAGTTTTAAGTTCTGGAAATTAGGTTTTTGAAGATGACAACTCCCCCAGAGCCCTCAGGGCAAGGTTGTGATTTAAGGATTCTCCGAATCCTTCATATTATTTCTTATGGAAGGGATGGTCGTATAAACTTTAGAGAGGGCTCATTTTATTGGAAATTGTAAGTTCTTGTGTTCACTTTTTGAAATTCAAAAGAGATTTGAGGGCAACTAGCCCCCCCCACTCCTCCACGCCCTAAACGCATCAGATAAAAATTTAAGATAGACATTTTGTTAAAATAGTTCAAAGTTCTGATAACAAAAAACTCTGGTGTCGACACAGCCCCCCAGTGCCCGGGGGTAGGCATTGTAAGTTATGCCCTCGGGGCATATAAACAACCAAACAATAAGTAAATAAACAATCAACGCAAACAAACATAAAATAGATATTAATGTAAATTAATAAATAAATTTAGTTTTTTTAAATTAATTTCCTTATAATACTAAGTTTTAGACAAAGAAAACTAAAGGTCGAAAATGATTGGAGGGCAACTAGCCCCCCCCCCACGCCCATCATTCCCCAAAACACATCATATCAAAATTTTGAGATAGCCATTATGTAGTTAATTTCCAGACAGAAAATATATTATTGAGGAGGATACTCCCCCACAACCCTCAGGGCAAGGGTTTAAGTTATGCCCTGGGGGCTTATAAAGTTTTTATAGAAGGCGCTGTCGTGAAAACTTGAAAACAGGCTCATTCGATTGGAAATTCAAAGGGCTAGTGCCTTTTTTAATAGTCGGGACTGGACCATTCCTCGGAGAAGACCAGTGATCAGGTCAGTACCTTAGTGGAAGGATGCAGGAACACAATGAATAAACACTTGAAAATTACCGCTTTGCGCAATGACTAGATGAATAAAAAGGGCAGTGTTGAGCTGGCGAGCAAAACAAACGGGTTCCCCTCCCCCACAGACGGCTCCCCTCCTCCCTGGAGCCCCCTTCGTCTTTCCTTAAATTACGCATGTTATTCTTCATTTTTTTATAAGCCACAATAATGCCTAAAAATTGCATCTATTGTCAAGGCGTTCTCTGAAAATGAATGCTAGGTGGAGGGTTTGAATCTATTGTTAGGATATTGTGAAATATCTATAAATTTATCTCAATGAAAAAAAGGGTATTTCCTTAAAAGTCTTTCAATAATACCTCTTAATATGGTTTAAATATACCACTAATATTAGGTCATCTGGGGGGGGGGGGGGGGTTGGTGTCATATGATGACGGATGGGGGTGATGCCATGGCGGTGTGGAATGTTTTGTGGGGCATTATGATAGGGCTGTGTTGCAAAAATTTGTTTCACGGGATTTAAAAGCATAATTTTTATTAGGAAATACCTGAAAGATATCTTGGGGGAGATCTAGCGATTTTATCGGGGTTTTTAATGTCATCCATAGTTTACCAAGGTGGTAGGCGTTGTCATTGACTTGTATACTCTAAAGCTTAATGATAAGGTGGGAGGTGTTAAATGAATTTTCACTAGAAAGGAAGTGAAATCTAACAATATTCAATGAAACGGTGCATTTCATTAAAAGTCCTTCAAAGAAATCTGTTAATATGGTTTAAATGTATCACTAATATTAGGTCACCCGGGTTGTGGGGGGGTGTCACATGGGTGAAATTCTATGGTGGTGTGGAGTATTTTGTGGGGCATTATGATTGGCTTGGGTTGCAAAAAAAACTTGAATCACGGGATTTAGAACCATAATTTTTATTAGGAAATGCCTGAAAATGTCTTGGGGGGGGGGATATGATGTCTTGTCAAGGTTGGGGGGAGTCATTTAATGTCATTGTGGGTGAACTACAGATTAAAAGTTAGGGTGGAGACATTAAGGTATTTTTCCAATGGAGGACGTGAAAATCTAACAGGTAGTAAAAGAAATGGATATTTTCCTTAAAAGCTCTTAATACGTCTTGAACTGCATCTAATATCAACCTTATCCCTCTGAACCCATGTCTAATATCATTCCCCGCTCTCTTACCTTCCGGGGTTGCAGGCTTGAAGCCCCGGTTTTCTATAATAGATGGTTCTTTTTCGTTTATTATATTATGATATTTTCATCTTTTATTTTTGTCGTGTTTTTTTAGCTGTCTTTTTTATGTTTTACTGCTTGTCCCTTTGTTTTTATTTACAATATCTGTGTTTTTAAGATTTACTGTTTGGGACGCGTCTCTCATACCTAGGTGTTTACATAATTCAAACACGCATTTCCCCTTTATTACTAAAAATGCTTTGAGAACAAATGTCTCCTGGAAATAGATGTTTTCCGAGTGCCTGCCAAATTCGGCAGTAAACACGCCGTTCTAACATTCTTGAAAAATGGGAAATCTTCTTGCTTCTAATAGATCATTTTTAGAATGTGGTTTCTGATACAAAATACTGTGAATAGTTTCATGGACAACATGTATGGGGCACTGTAACATTGGAAGGGAATGACCCTTCAAGTCCTGACGGGGTCAATAATACTAGAAAAGAAAAAATATGAAAGATGTTTTGAGCGAAAAAATGAAACGCCCCAAAAAAATGTCTTGAGGTTTTTGGGCGAAAAATGTCAAAATGATAATATCTGGCAGTGATGGATGTGTCGTCCATGCGTGAGATTCGCTGACCTCACATAAAGTGTGTGCTGCCATTAAATAAATGAAAAAAACGCTTTTGGAGTTTCGGGCGAAAAAAGTACCACATGGCAGCATTGCACAATAATTACGTAAGGTATGAGCTATCATTACGTTACAAGTGGGGATTCCCTCATGGGTTCCTGTCGCAATGTAATATCTGTCCGTTTTAAACGGGGTAAGTCGTATGGTGTCATTGGAGTCCAAAGGGGTGCGTCATGGAGTCTTGGCCTGTGTTCCCTTTAATAGAACCGGTAACTGCATTGCGTAGGTGTGACGGCATGAGGGGTTGGTAGCTCTACTTATCTGACCCTTTAAAGGCGAGGGTGTTTAGCAGTGGTGTAACAAGCACTTCAAAAGGGGGTGTGTCACATGACGTAAGAGGACTGTCATAGAAAAACATCTGACTAAACCGAACCATTGAACTCTTGCCAAGGACATTGAACTTTTGTCAAAAATGGGAATCTTGCCAGGATATGACAAATCTTGTCTGAGTGGGAATGACGCCAACTAGAAACAGGTGCGAGGGGCTAGGAGCTTCAGTTGTTATTAAAACTTGTGCATTATACCAACCACGTTCCAAGTAATCATATAATATAAAACTGAAATCCTGTAAATTTTGCCAGGACACGAATGTCGCCTAAAAATAGAACTCCTGGTTGCCAAAAGAGGAAATAACCGTTAAATATTCTTCTTGCACCGTCGAACAATTGGAAGAAAAGAATAGTCCGTAGGGATGCGTTTGAACCTGAAGATAGAGTACTACTAACTTACGAATTAACTTACGTAAGGAACTTCTATATTCTGGGAAATCTGGCTGGGAAATCCAGTGCCCCCTTCATAGCAATGTCCCTTCCCCCATGGAAACTTCCTTTATGGAAATATCTTCTCACATAACCCCCCATACCCCCCCCCCCCACGACCAGAAAAATCCCACCTGAGAACGTCTTTATACTTCCCAATAACCAATACTATATGTAAACATTGGGTAAAGTTCAAAACTTGCAGAAATTCCCCTGGGGACTGTGGGGAATTAAGTCATCCTCAAAGACATAGTTATTATATTTTTCGACCATGCTGAACAAAATGAATAAATCAAAATTTTGATCGGGTGACTGGGAAAAAAATGAGCATGGGAGCGGGCCTAGTTGCCCTCCATTTTTTGGTCACTTAAAAAGGGCTCTAGAACTTTTAATTTCCTTTCGAATGAGTCCTGCCGCGAAATTCTAGGACCACTGGGTTGACACGATCTTCCTTGGAAAAAAAAAGAAAAATAAACAAGCATCCGTCATCTTTCTTCTGGCAAAAATTCAAAATTCCATATCTTTGTAGATAGGAGCTTGAAACCTCTACAGTATGGTCCTCTTATACGCTGAATCTGATGGTGTGATTTTCTTTAAGGGTCTTTGACTTTTAAGGGGTGTTTTCCCCTTTTTTTTGAAAATCAGGCAAATTTTCTCAGGCGCGTAACTTTTGATGGGGAAGACTAAACCTAGTGAAATTTACATATCTGAAATGAGAAGGTAGCGCTAAAAGTAACTCAGTGAAACTTATATATTTGAAATCAGCATAAAAATCTGATTCTTTTGATGTATCATTTGATATCAAAATTCCGGTTTTTTAGAGTTTCGGTTGCTATTGAGCCGGGTCACTCCTTACTTACAGTTCGTTACCACGAACTGTTTGATTATATAATCAAAATGTCATTAGAACTTATTTTTAATTCTGCAGGTTTATCCTTAGTTTCAGTTTGGTTGCCACACATTAATTTTTATAATACCATAGAAACAAGCTTTTTAGGTTTTGAGAAACTTTATGTCAATTACTTGTGATTAGTCCCCGAAGCTGCGCAATTTGAAGTCTCACTCTACGTCTGGATTTCCTGGTCTTGCAGCCTTTATTCCACTTCTTTGACTGCTCTATACTTATTTTGCAATTCCCTGATGTCTTTTCCCTTCACTATAATACTCAGAAAAAGCAATGTTTATGTCCACTTTACCGTTGTTTTTCTTTCAATGGCATCGCACCGAAAGCTGAAGGTGAAGGTAAAGAGCATGGCATTCGACTTTACACTTCCTACTGGCAGTGCTGATTTCCTTTTCACGGTCCTTCAGCCAGAAAGTGCAATGAGGGCCGGGGGGCAGCTATCATTTGGTTACGCAAATCCTTCCTCTTTACATTTCCAGTTTTCTCCAAATACCCATTTAGACCGGATTCGACTCTGGCTAAATATACAGAATCACACCACTGATCCCAGTTCCTAACTAAATAACTTACGAAACCAGGATTAAAACCCCTGTCCTAACGTAGAAAGGATTTTAAGTCTAGCGTTCTAATTTTGAATCGACTTGGTCAGAAAATTAAGAAATAGCTAATTGGCTTGGGACTTCTGAAAATCAATATGAACATCTTACTAGTTTTACATGTCACATTAAAATATGGTTCCACATTTGCCTCTAAACATTAATTCACACAGCCGACACAGAATGGAGGGTCATTATTTCTTTGCGGAAGGGGTTTCGGAAAATTCAAATTTTTAGTTTTTAGGGCCAAATTCTCGTGAGCGGTTCTTCCTATCAATATGGAGAGAGAATTTAACTTCTAAAATCTCTTCAGCTGGAGTAATACATTTAAACCATGAATGTGATTAGGCCGTAAAATGTCATTTCATTCCCCAATTAATATAAAGTATTTTATAGTAGAGAAACATGTTATATATACATTGTACTACTAGGCAGCTCTTTTGTAAATTTGTTTATTTTGATAAGATCTTATTTAGTTACTAATTTTTGTTAATTTTGTTTTTTGCTCTGGCTCAGTGGGTCCTGGCACTATGAGATACGGGGGATTAGCCAGAAAAGTATTCCTGTGAATCTCCTCTAAAAATATAAACCTAACAATCTGAGGCTGAAGAGAAGGCTATAATATCATCTACTGTCAGGGGATCAGCTACCTTAATCAGTTGTGGGAATGTGACTTTTTGGTATCAAACAGTTCGTGGTAACGAACTGTAAGCAAGGAGCGACCCGGCTCAATAGTAACCGAAACTATAAAAAACGAAATTTTGATACCATTAGATACATCAGAAGAATCAGATTTTTATGCTGATTTCAAATATATAATATTCATCAATTTTACTCATCAAAAGTTACGTGCTTGAGAAAATTTGCCTTATTTTTGAAAAATGGGGAAAACACCCCGTAAAAGTCATAGCATTTTAATGATTCAGATTCAGTGTTTTAGAGAACCCTACTATAGAAGTTTCAAGCTCCTATCTGCAAAAATATAAAATTTTGTATTTTTTGCAAGAAGAAAGATCACAGATGCGTGTTTATTTAATTTTTTTCCCAGGGGTGACCATATCGACCCAGTAGTCCTAGAATATCACGGGAGGGCTCATTCGAACGGAAGTTATAGTGCCCCTTTTTATGTGACTAAAGTTTTTTTTGTACTCTCATCACAGCTATTTATTATAATTAACGGCCTTTGTGATTAAGGGGTCATTCTTAAAGAAGTGGAAAAAAACTGAACTTTAGCGTAAAGAGCAAGGTATTGACTACGGGGCGAACCCCCTAATATACGTAATAAAAATATAGGAATATAGAAGTTCGTTACGTAAGTTAATTCGTAAGTTACGTCAGAATAAAATTACGGGAAAGCCATTTTGCCCAAAAAAGTAAAATTAAAATGCAAATTAACTTTTATTTATTCATGTACGGTGAGCCAAAATCAAAGCTGCATTAATTAAAAAACGCTCGGAAGTTAAATTTAAAAAAACAAGTTTTTTTTTAATTGGAAGTAAGGAGCGACATTATAACTTAAAACGAACAGAAATTATTTCGTGTATGAAACGAGCTGTCCCCTCCTCAACGCTTCGCTCTTTACGATAAAGTCTGACTCTGTCTCGCAACATTATTTTTTAGAACAATAAACAACTTAATCATATGCATTAACAATAATCATATGCCGGGTACATCGGTTACACGGATAAAATTGACAAAATCTAACTATCAGATTGAATAAATTCTTTATCAGCATCCTATGTCAGACATGTCGGGTAACATTGTCAAAATATAAGCACCAGAGTGAATAGATATTTTATCCACTTCTTTTGATAACATTCACAAAATCTAAGTATCAGAGCGAATAAATCCATTATCGTCATCATCATTTTTTAGATGCGCTTGATAAAATTTAGAAAATCAAACTATCACATTGGATAAATTCTTTATCAATGTCATATGACAGATATATTTAATAACATTGACATAATCAAAGTATTCAGACTGAATAAATTATTTAATAACTTTTTTTTTGTCGACATCATTTGTCGGATACGTTGGATAACATTGACAAAATCTATGTATTAGAATGAATAAATTCTATACATACATCATTTATCGGATACGTGGATTAAAATTGACAGAATCTAAGTATCAGAGTGAATAAATTCTTTCTCAACATCCTATGCTGGCATTATCAAAATCTAAGTATCAGAGTGATTAGATTCTGTATCATCATCATTTATCGGATACATAGACAAAATATAAGTGTCAGACTGAATACATTCATTATCAGCATCCTTTTCTGGATACGTCTGATTAAATTATCAAAATTTAAGTAACAGATTGATTAAATTCTATATCAACATCTTTTTCTCAGATACATAGGCTAAAATTGACAAAATATAAGTGTCATAGTGAATAAATTCATTATAATAATAATGGCGCGCCACTCTAAGTAAACCTAAACTCTAAGTGAACCTAAGTGAACCTCAGCCTTGGAATTATGTGATCAAACAGCCTCCTTTTCTTTGATGTATGGGCGGGGGGAGATATTTTATCTCCTCAAACCCGTCTGCTAAGGCATGTTCCGTCTGAACCAATAGATGAATGACCGTGGTATGCCATGTACCGTTGAAACCGCACACATATTCATGCCTCAGGCTTGTAGGTTCTGTATATATAGAATACACACTACTAATAGACAGGGTCCCAGGTAGAAATATGATGTTTTTACTAGGAGGTTTTTAGCGTCCATGTCGGTAGAAATAGGGACAGATGGTATCCTACCCTAGGTACAAAGGCCCATAATTTAACTTGGTATTCACGTGATGGTAAGACAGAAAGCCTTATTGATTTTGTTATAGTAAACCGACGACTGGCAGTGTCAATACAAGATACTAGGGTATATAGGAGTGATGTTATTGATGTTAAAAGTAAAGATCAGCATCTAGTAGTGTATTTGGTTTATTTAAAAGTGAAATTTCGGAAGGGTAACCAAAACATGCGAAGTTTTTATGTTGGTAGACCCTAGGATGAGAATATGACAGAAACTTTTCAGGAACAGTTGAATATTAGATTTGAGAGTTTAAAATTTGACAATGTTGGAAGATGGCTGGAATATTTTTAGAAAAGCAATTTGTGAAGTTGCTGATAGTGTCTTAGGGAAGAAAGTTAGGACTGCAGCTAGGAATATTAGAGAAATAATCTATATGTTTAATAGAGAGGAGAAGGGGCTTGTACAAAAATTATCCGAGTGATAGATCATATGAAAATAAAAGGAATGTAATGAAAGTGGAGAAGGCATTAAAATACGAACTAAGGAGGTGTGAAGTGGAGGTCATGGATAAAATTACTGAGGATCTGGAAGATGCAGATAGATGCCATAATAGTAAATGTTAATAAATTGAGAGGGAGTAGTCAATTCGGACTTGTCCCAGTTAAAAACAGAAACGGAGCCACAATTAGTGACAAGGAAAGATTTAAAGAGAGATAGGCAGAACAGTTTGAGAATTTTCTAAACCGAGATAGAGTTGCAGAAAAGAAACAGAGGGAAATGAAAAACTTTGTGATACATTGGATGTGAAGGAAGATTTGTTTTGTGAGTAAGAATTACCGACGGTATTAAAAGGACTAAAATATAATAAGGATCCAGGTGCCTATAGTGTGGTAAATGAGTTTCTTCAATATGGTGGCTCTGAAGCTAGAAATGAGTTCCTGAGGATTATGAATATGATATTTGAAAAAGGGCAAATACAAGGCCGTATCCAGGGGGGGGGGGGTATCCAGTTTAACCCCTCCCAAAGAAGAACAGTGCGGTTTTAGAAAAGGATGAGGATGTGTCGACCATATTTTCACTCTTAGGTTAATAATTGAGAAGTGCCTGAGTTCTCAAAAGCCTTTGGTCCTCAGTTTTATAGATTATTAGAAATATTCTGTTGATAGAAGAGGTTTAGCAAAGGTCTTTTCCTTGTATGGTATACCAGATAAATACATTAAAGTGATTAGTGTTATGTACGAAAATAACACTGCTGCGCTTAAGGTAGGAAATGAGACTAGTATATGGTTTTGTATTAAAACAGGAGTTAAGCAGGGTTGTGTTCTATCCCCCTTTATATGGAATATTTTTATGGACTTTGTCTTAAGGAGCACAGGAAAGGCAATGGGAGAACTTGGAAACAGATGGGAGGAAAAAAATCTCCTGAACTTAGATTATGCTGATGATTTAAGCATCCTACATGAAATGTGAGCAAATTAATGAACTTTTAGAAGTTTTCCGAGCTTAGGGTGCTAGAATAGGTTTGAAAATAAATGTTAAGAAGACTAAGTCACTAAGGCTAGGAATAAGTGAAGATGAAAAGGTGACGTTTGGTACCGAAAAGATTGATCCGGTGGACAGCATTACCTATCTTGGTAGTATTATAACTAAAGACTGTGGAACAGTTAATATGTTAAAAGTAGAATAGCCAAGGCTCAGAGTGTTTTTTCACAGTTAAAAAAAGTTTGGAAGAATAGGAAGATAAGTATGTAAACCAAGATTAGAATGTTAGAAGCTACAGTGATGACAGTGGTCAAATATGTCTCTGAAGCATGGACGCTCCGAAAAATGGACGAAGATTTGTTAGATGTTTTCCACAGAAATTGTCAAAAGATTGTTCTGGGTACCCAGCTGATTGACCGTGTTTCAAACAAAAGGCTGTACTAAAAATTCGGTCTAATCCCACTTTCTTGGGCTATAATGAAAACAGTTAAAAAAAAATTTGGAAGAATAGGAAGATAAGTATGTAAACCAAGATTAGAATGTTAGAAGCTACAGTGATGACAGTGGTCAAATATGTCTCTGAAGCATGGACACCCTGAAAAATGGACGAAGATTTGCTAGATGTTTTCCAGAGAAATTGTCAACAGACTGTTCTGAATACCCAGCTGATTGACCGTGTTTCAAACAGAAGGCTGTACGAAAAATCCGGTCTAGTCCCACTTTCTTGGGCTATAATGAAAGAAAGGTTGAGATGGCTAAGGCACGTTGTGGGAATGAAGGGTGATAGATTAGTAGTATGCGCCTTCTGGATTTGCTTAAAGCTATAGCAATTACTACGTTATTCTATAGAAGCTTTACACCTTTTCAAAGAGATTCAGAGCTCCCTCACATGGCATTATGCTATGTTCCATCTTGTACTACTTGGGGAATTGCATAATATGTTATGAAGGACAGGTTTTTCTGACATAATTTACGTAGACTAGATTTCTACTTCATGATATACATGTCTTTTAGGGTAAATCCGTGTCAGAAAACCGGTGCGTCTTGTTTAGCTGCCAATATATTCTGTTATTTTTTTCGTATATATTCAAGTTTCAGATTAGAATTTTCTACACTTTGAATAGTTCATTCATTCTATCAGTTTCAATATTTTTGCAATCATTTACATAGATATGGAATATTCTAAGCGACTTCTGGTGAGTAAAAGTTTCTCATTATTATCATAAAAAGATATCTATTTTTTTGTCTTGTCATTAAGTTAATGAATAATTTCCTTACTTACGCTTTTTTTTCACCATGTTGTTACCTCTTTTAAAAAGATTAATTATTTTAAATATTAAAAAGTCCATGTATTTAAATTTTAGTAAATATTCAAAAAAGAGGGGTAGAATAGATATATCTTTTAAAAATGCTAAAAAAAAACAACTTAAGCGTATAGGGTGAGATATAGGCTAGAGGACGAACCCTTTATGTACTCAATAAATTTTAGTTTAGGCTATGTCCAGGAGTGTTTTTCTTCCTTTTTCTGTGATTTTAAGTATTTCGTAATTTAGGTATATAAGTTTTAAAAGCTTTGCATATAAAAAAATATATATAATTGTCAAATTTTTGTGTTTGATACTATGGAATTGAAGGTCCAATGCCCTCTGTTAATATTCTGAATAAGTAAGAATTGAGCAAGCTAATTAAATTTTGTCATTTTTTTATTTCAAATTTTGGGGGTTTAGTACCGTGATATTCGTAATTTAGGAATATGATTTTTAAAAACTTTACATATATAAAAAAATATACATAATTGTCAACTTTTCCTGTTTGATACCATGGAATTGAAAGCCCAATGCCCTCTGTTAATATTCTGTCTTTTGTAAGTGCTAAAAAAAAAACGTAAGCATATAGAGCGAGGTATAGGCTAGAGGACGAACCCTTTATATACTTAATAATTTTTAGCTTAGTCTATATCCAGGAGTCTTTTTCTTCCTTTTTCTGTGATTTTAAGTATTTCGTAATTTAGGTATATAAGTTTTAAAAGCTTTGCATAAAAAAAATCGTTTTACTAGTAAATTCAAAATTTCTGAGGGACTTCGCCCCCCTCCCCTCCAACAATACACAATCTTAAAATATAATGAATATATCCGATAAAAAACGCAGAGTATGTTTTTTTTCCATTTAAATGAAATCTCTCCTCCCCTCTCCTTTGGTTACGATTGTAAATGTCTTGAAACAGTTCTTTTCATTCAAAAAAAAAATTTCATTTACCCATCGTCTTTTTAAAATGAGCTTTCTTTATCAGCTTAAATAGAACCACCTGTGTTTAACCTTTTTACAAGAGGGGATAATTTCAAAACAACATTTGACATGCGTCTTATCGGCGTTAAGATAACAAAAGGATGGTGATTAAGACGGGGGAGTTTTGTCTAATTCTAGTCGGAAAC
>NC_142803.1:16511260-16571853 GCF_049724085.1 Artemia sp. Qi Xiang Cuo
ACCCAATAATCATAGCTATGATTTTTGCAAATATAATATTTATTGAAAAATTTTTGTGTAAGCACTTTCTAGACGTGTAAATTAAACTTTTTTCAACTCATATCAACCCAAATTTTATGCTCTCTTTTTTACTCAAAAAGACAATCAGCTTCTTTTTTCTGTTTTAATTCTAACCTTTGATTCGGATTACTATATAACATACTAATTTAAATGTTTCCTTAATCAAATTCAATATAATATTCTAAAAATTTTGATCTAGCACACAAATCCAAACAATATGTATTAATAAAGCCTATTTTCGTTGGGAATTACATTTTTTCCACTGCAAAATACATAAATCTTAGTCACATTTCAAAAATTTTATGGACCCTATTATGGTATTATTAGGCTATTACGGTATTATGGTGGTATAAAGGTATTACGATGTGTAGCGATAAAAAGATTGGTGTTTGTGGCGATAGAAATTTCTCCAATAGCGCCGCTTATAGCGCTGGAGATTGTGTCAACTAGGCTAGCGCCGCTCTCAATTAATGGGAGAAGATCGAATATGTAGACACATAAATGTGGCCTCTTTTTTTCTCGAGCTATCTGGAGATCCGATTCCCTCTAGGAGCGTTTACCTTGGAGATCTACGAACTAATTATCTACCATCTGACTAGATTCAGACATATAAAATGAAACAAACACAGATAAAAAAGCAATAGATTTATTGACTCACATATTTAGATGCATAGCAATAGGTCACTTTAAATGACAATAATGTTGACCGAGATGAAAGAGTTTAAGACTTCTACCTCAATGAACCTGCTTCAATTTTACGAATCCTCTCAAATCTGATTTACAAATAATCTTAAAAACACATATACCCCATTACCAAACGCAGTTCTTTCGTCCTGCGCTGTAAAGACTGGCTTGCCATAGGCTCACGTGGCCCATCGACGCGGATCCTCGTCCAAAAGTCTCCTTAAGATATTTTAGACGATTCAAGTGTTTACACGGTTTTTTTGCCATGTCAACTTCCTTAGAAGTATCGTACTTAGCATTTTTTGCTACTAATTATCGTAACGAAATTCAGACGACTAGCGTCGTAGTTTGACTGAAGATAGAATGCAATTTTCCTTTTTGCTGATTAAAAATTAAGACTCTTGGAAGCGGTATTTGAACTCAATTAGTGGACGTTTAATTTCTACCTGAATCATATTTAGAAGAGACGGATCGTGTCTTGTAAATATATTGAATTTTACTAATGATACACATCAACCTTCCCATTAGATAATGACGTCCTGTCATTAGTAACTGCTCATTAGGAGTGCTAAAAAATTTCTCAATTATTTTTATTATTTTATTCTATATCCCTATCTGAAATTCATCTACCGGACTAAGATTATTTATGGTTCTAGGTTGGCTACTATACTAAGGATTTTTTTTCTATATCTAACTCTGATTACTTTTACATTTTCAACAAGGTTGGGGCTATTCTACCATTATATTAGTTTTTTTTTTTAATTCACTTTTTCTTGTCTATATGGCACACTACTTTCTATCTGCGATACATTAAATTAATAACTTGACAATGCTACACATAACTATCTGGATATCTAACATTACAAACGAAAACGGTTTAAAACACACAATATTGTGATTACCATGTCCACTGGTAATTTTAAAACAATTTCCCCATTGTGATTTTTTAATTATCAAAGTTATTAGGAAGTAACACATGTAGATTCACATCTATTCATCACCTTCGAGTCCTTAGTGTACTACACCCTTCTGTTGTAAATTATTGTCCTTTACTCTTTTTGTCTTGGCAAAAATTTTGAAGCATTTACGTTATGGTTTCTTCATGGAACAGTTCGAGCCTAGTTGTCTTTACACGACAAGTTTTCTCTAATAGTCAACTCGGAAATGATGCTTCCCACTATAGGTGTTGGCGTAGGTCTTCTCAGCATATGATTGTTTAGGATATCTTGAGGAACATAGAGAATCTATTCTCGCGTTAAAATTGTTCATTTGTGCCTTTTATGAAATTGTTAACTCATGGCTTGCGCCGATTAGCCTTTGTAGTGATTCCTCGGTTAATCATGGGGTAATTGAAGTTTGGATTTGAAACGGGTTGTTGTCATACTATAGTGACTCTTTTAACATATTGTCTTTAACTTGAACTTCAAACATCTTCAAATATCATTTAACTTCAAATATCGTTAAATATCGTTTATCTTGTTCTGATCGATGGGGTTCTCAGAAATAAACTTCAAATTGTCTTTAACTTCAGCTTCAAATATCTTCAAATGTCTTTAAGTATCATTTAACTTCAAATATCGTTAAATATCATTTATCTTGTTCTGATCGATGGGGTTCTCAGAATTAAACTTCAAATTGTCTTTAACTTCAGCTTCAAATATCTTTGAATGTCTTTCAATATCATTTAACTTCAATATCGTTAAATATCGTTTATCTTGTTCTGATCAATGGGGTTCTCAGAATTAAACTTCAAATTGTCTTTAACTTCAGCTTCAAATATCTTCAAATGTCTTTAAATATCATTTAACTTCAAATATCGTTAAATATCATTTATTTTCAAATATCATCACTATACTGTCAAATGATTCTGGGGTCCATAATGAGTATCAAAGGCTATATCTATGTTTATATTTTGTACTGACCTATGGGATTTTCAGCATTTATGTGACTTCAAACATATTGTTACCTGATACGTAATAGGGTTCATGGTTGAAGAAACGACGATCGAAGGTAACTGTTGTTTTCGTAGACGAAGCTGGGATGAAAATTGCCTGGAGTCTATTGTGAGTACTCTTCGTTCGTTGAGATATGATGAAAATAGATGCTACTGGGTCGTATCTGTACTGGGCAGCTCATTGTAATGCTCAATAGCCAATTTGCCATTTACTTCCTGTAATAAAAATAGCGAGGCAGAATCACACGTTCTTTGAAGTAAATACTCATGCAATAATACATGCATTAATCGGGTTATAATAAAACAATATAGTTCCAATGGGGAAATTATACTTTCTAATATACACTACTACATACACTTTACTTTGACTTCTTTCAATACTTAGTTAATTTTACGTTAGATTTAAAATAATCATTTAAACAGAGTTTATGCTACATGGTTAATTTTTTTAGGTCTAATTTTACAACTTATTTCATGCCTGCATTGTTCACGCACGTCCGTGCTGTTTAAGAAACGCATGTTACAGCGTCATAACCACACGGTTTTACGCAAACGATACTACAATGAGGGAATAAGACATAACAAGGACGAGTGGAGACCTCTCTACCCACTCGTTTTCTAATGTCTTCCCTATTTCTTGGCTTAGACGTTCTCATGGGGCTTCGAGTTTAATCTCAGCTGAAATGCAGAGGTGTTCTTCTTTGTTTCCCCGTGTTCTTCTCTTGGATTTTCCGTAATTACAAGTCAACATTGGTGCCTCATATTTGCCTTTCGAATAACGTCATTAGATGTAGAATTCCAATCTTTTCCGCATAGATTCCAGTTGATGCTTGGCAAAGAATATAAGCATAATGAAGAACTGACATCAATATCTTTTTAGAAGGCTATTGTGTGAGCAAACCCTTCAGCACTAAATAAATAAATAAGATTTTAAAGTTTTATTAGAATCTGTTAAGCGAAAAAACACCTTCACATTAATAGGGAATTCCTTGTGGGTTTTACTTAGTCGCCATTGGACATACACAGGGTTTCAATCCATGTATCTTAACTGTTTAAATGGTTTTAAAATTTCACATATTATTATTGAGATATAATTCCACATCGGACGTGAAATTTTACATATAAACGTATCAATATCCAGCTATTGGTACATATATATTTCGAGTAAGAAACACATGAATGAGCAATGTGTAGGCCTAAAATAATTATAATCTGCACTAACGATAAAATATTTCATATAATTCGACGCTTCTGTACCGGTAATTTCTTGTTTTGGATAATATCCATTTTGGTTAGGACATGGGTCCGTTTTTCATGGAAAATCCGAGGGAGACCTGAGTCAGTATGGGTAATATATAACATGACTGACTTGCAAAAATATGCCACGAAAATTAGAGCACAATATATATCATAGATAAGCAAATGAGATTAAATAACATTTTTGTCACAGAACTATAGAACAATGATTTCTCTGTTATTGTATACGTCATAGATATAAACTAATGAAATTAAATTTTTCGCCAGGGAGCTAAAGACGCTAATGCCTCTGTTTCTTTTTGAAAGTAATGTTTAACACATAGCTGTAGGACAGCATACGTCATAGATATAATATAATATAATTAAAACGTTTTTCTCTTCTTTTTTTCGCCTCGGAGCTATAAGACAGTAAACTCTCTGTTTGTCTTTCAAAGCATTCAGATCCACAAACGAAAACTTAGCTCACTGAAGTTTCTATTCAACCTTTAAGTATTGCTTTGACTGGGCCTGATTGGCATAAAAATACTAATTTCTTACAATTGAAGGACTGAGAAATATTCCTTCCTACGGTCGTTTACACAAAAAAAAACTACAAAAAACAATCATGGGCCTTATGTTCCTCCCGGGGCTTCCCACAAGACGTGGTCCAATACCACTTGTTGTTCTTAGTTAACCACAATATTCCTAGCTTTGATGATTTTCTGTTCCAACCATTTTCTCCTGATCACCAGTGTTTTGACACTACTAGTATTATTTTATTTTTTTTTCATTAATATTTACTTGGTAAACTTTGCTTGCACACTGTTAAATTTATTATGGTGTTAAATTTATTATCTTTGAAATTTGTCTTTTCATTAATTAGGGATATTTCCATCTGTCAGGTTTTTTAACCGTTCTACCTGACTGTGTCGTTATTTTCTCCTCTGTTTCTTGTGGTTTTTTCTTTTTCGGTTTTTCTAGCGAAGTAAGTCCGAACTTCTTTTATTTTCTTTTAAAAAATTCCTTCCCTTTTAATTTAGTTTTTTTATCGTGTGCGGCTGCTGAGGTCAGTCTTGATGTCCCTATTTCTTTAGCTACTATATGGTCTGATTTACCATCAGACTCTACGGAACTAGTTTCCGATGAATCCGGATTTGGAATTTTAGAGGTGACACTTTTTGCGGTATCACCTGCCCTTCCTTCGTAAATTTCTACTCCTCTGTAAGTAGAAGGTTTATTCTCCAAGTCCTCGTCTTGAGTTCTCAGCTCGGGAGATTTGAAAGATTCTTGAGAGCTTTGGGAGGAATCAATAGTTTTTGCGGGGTTCATCGATTGTTTGAATGCCATGTCCTCAGGGGAATGGGGCATTTTTTACACTAGGGTGTCCCTCCATGAAATCCACTGTTTAGGTTTGACCTTAGACACAGTTATATCATGATATTGACCTTGCTGGTCATCCTTTGGAGTTTTATTTCCCGGGTCAATGTACTTTGACTCGTTTTTATGGGAAAATTTATGAAATCCATAGCTTCTCGCAGGTTTGTTTTAGTTAAATCTTTGGGAGGAGTTTTCTTTACAGTAATACCGGGGGTTTCTACAGCTCTGTTTAATTCTTCCTGTAAGGACGGGGACCTTTCTATCGGTGTTGCAAGGGAAACCATATCGTCAGAAAATCATTTGGGAGGACTTGGGGTCGAAATTCTATCGGGAAAAATTGGGTTTTTGGAGATATTGTATAATCTAAATCTCCCGCGCTCGCCGATGATTAACTTTTTTGACTTTTTGGCGTTCTTATTCTTATTCGTATTAGGAATTTTTTCTCTGGAATAACTAAATTTTCCATAGCTAAAAATTCTTCAAAGTTTTCCAGATCCCTGTCATTCTTGAAATAGTCTTGCTTGAAATTAAAGGATTTTAGCTCTGCCAATCTTGACCTAGGGGGCTGATTTTCAGAATCTGACGAATCAGTGGAAGAGGGATGTGATACCCATCTCTCTGGAAATTTAGCTCTTTTTATTCGGCTAACATGCGCCTTATAAGTTCATCCACTATCGGGGTTTTCCATTTTGAAGGTATATTCATTATCGTACTTTTTGACTATTCTGTACAGTCCACAATATTTGTTGGAAATTTCTTTTCCTTCCATTTTCGCTTTGTTCTTTAGGTAAACGAAGTCTTCTACTTTGAAATTTATATTCCCCTTAACTTTAGGTTTGTTTCTTAGCTCTTGGTTTATTTTACATTTTTCCAACTCTTGCCTAATTATTTTATAAGTTTTCCTCATCCTATTTATTAATTCTCGTTTGTAGTCTTCCGAGATATTATAACAACGCCGAGATTCAATAATTTCATAGTATGAGATTCTAAAATTTCAACCAAAAAGTAAATCAAATGGATTGTCTCTGGTTGTTTCTGAATAAGCCGTATTGATTACGTTAGTTAAATAAGGCAAGAATTTATCCCAGTCGCTCCTATTGTCTTTCGTATAAATACTTAGTACGTTCGAAAATATTTTATGCCTGTTTTCTATTTTGCCATTAGCTTGTGGATGGTAGGGCGCAGTCACCATTTTCTCTATATTAAGAAAATTCATTAAATCTTTTGTTACTTTTGCAACAAAATTGCTCCCGTTGTCACTCAAAATTTTATTAGGAATGCCAAATTGTAAAAATAATTTTGCTAACGCCTTACTTGTGGCATTAGCACCTTGATTTTTTAATGCTTTTGCAAAAGTAAATCCTGAAAAATGATCTATAACCGAAAGAATACAAGTATGGCCTCTGCTAGAAACAGGTAAGCCTCCACTTGTACCGTATAGGTCAAATGAGATAATATCGAAGGGGTACTTTGCTACCGGGATCCTTCCCATTGGAGGATTTGGATAAGCTGGGGGGATTTTTCTTAAGTTACATGCTTCGCATGTACTTACAAATTCTTTAAGTTTTGTCAGTACAGATTGTACGTAAAAATATTGTTTCAATTTATGGAATGTTTTCATTACCCCTAAATGTCCACCTGTCTCTGAATCAAAATATTCAAATGCAGGCCCTATCAAGTTTTGTGGTAATACAGGTATTATTGAGGTTTGGTTTCTGATTGTCTTGGCGGTCACAATTCTACACAGTATTTCTTCATCAAGATCATAGTAAAAATTATCCATCTCTTTTCTAAGAGTTTTGAATTTATCCGGCAACGCATCATCATTCACAAAATAATCAATAAGTGCTACCCTGATTTCGTCCTTTTTTTTGCTTTCTTTTTATATTTTCCGAAGACTACGGACAATAGTTAAGATTCTTTTCTTCTACTGCGTCTTTGGCTTTGTTTTTCTTACAGCCATGTTTGCTTTTAGCAATTATGGCGTCAACTTTATTTTCTTTAGCTTCCGATGGAACATTTTCTGGGTATCTATTTAAAAAGTCACAAGCTGCGTTTTGATTTCCCTTTAAATGTTCAAATTCATAATCTAGGTCTTGGATTTTCATAATCCATCTAGCTAGAATGCCCTTGGGGTTTTTAAATTTGCGCAGGTAGTCCAAACTTTTATGGTCTGATCGTATTATAATGTTTTTACCAATTGAATAATTTCTAAATTTTTCCAAGTGGTAGATAATAGATAATAATTCTAAGTTTGTGGTGGAATAACTACTTTCGCCTTTTGATAAAGTTTTACTTGAATAGCATATAACTTTTTCTATTTGTTTTTGTTTAGGCGTTCCCTCAAGGGGATTGGGGTTTTCTACCGGGATTATTTGCGAAAGAATTGCGCCAATGCCTTTTGAACTAGCATCCGTTGTAACCACGAATCTTCCGTTTTCGAAATCAGGGAGTGCTAATATTGGTTCAGAAGTGAGTGCCTTTTTGAGACGGTCTAGGGACGTTTGAGCTTCCTGGGACTAGGTAACATTATGGGAGTTCCCTTTAGTTAATTCCGTGAGGGGTTTCTCAATTTGGGCGTAATTGTGTACGAATTTTCTAAAGTAGCCAGTAAGGCCTAAAATTCCCCTTAATTCTTTCATAGTTCTGGGGGGCTTGAGGTTTTCAACATATTTTATTTTATCAGGGTCTGGGGATATCTCTCCCTACTACTCCTAAAAATTTAATTTTAGGTTGAAATAAATTTACTTTCTCAGGCCGGCATTTTAAATTGCCTTGTCTGAACTTCTCGAACACCTTAGCTAAAGTTGCTAAGTAATGCTCAGTGTTTTCCCCCACGCATATAATATCATCAACAAAATGAATTATATTCTTTAATCCTCTTAACAGGTGCAATAGGGGTCTACATAGCGCGCTTGAACTTGTTTTAAGCCCAAATGGTACCCTTAAGTATTCATAAGAACCATATTCGGATGCTGAAAATGCAGTTTTATGGACATCCTTTTCGGCTATTTTCACTTGGAGGTAGCCTTGGGTAAGGTCCAAAGAAGTAAAAATTTTGTTTTTGCTTGAAATTGAGTCAAGAATTTCATCTATTCTTGGTAGAGGAAATTTATCGCTTACTACTTGTTTGTTGAGGGCTCTATAATCTACTACGAGTCTAAGATCTCCATTCTTTTTTGGTACTAAGATCACTGATGCACTATACGGACTTATACTTGGGCGTATAATTTCGTTTCTTTCTAATTCATGGATTTTATTTTTTAACCACTCTTTGTGCTTATATGGCACACGATATGGCTGTTTTGCTACGGGATTATCAGTCGTTAAAATTGAATGTTCATAAAATGGTATTAGCCCGATGTCATCTTCAGATGAAGAAAATACATCCTTAAAATTCCATAATAATTTGTATAATTTTTTCTTAAGTTCCGAGTCCGTAATATGATCCATATTAAATTTGTTTAAAAATTGCGATTTAGTTAAAGGATATTGGTTAATTCAAGTTTTAATACCGTTAACTAGGTTTCCTATAGAATTTTCCCATGTATTTAAATCATTTTCTGTTAAAACTTGGATTTGAACTAAACACGTCCCCTTTTTAATTGTAATTGTATCATTTTCATGGTTATTGGTTACCCAAATCAAACCTTCCCCTTTGTCATAAGATATAATCTGTTCCTCGCATAACAGATTTTCAGATATTTCAGACGGTGTCGCAAACCATATTTCTGATTTGTTAATTACTGGGTCGATCATCTGTGATATTTGAATTTTTTGCATCGTTTTGGGAGGGACTTTTGTTTTCCTTATCGCGAATCCGTAATATTTTTCTTTATTTTCATTATTTATTAGATTCATACTGGCGCTATGCTGCGCCATTGCTGCATCTTGTGGCGTTACGTTGGGTTTTATTATGTTCTTCCATAATTCCGCTATTTTCTTAATTTCATTTGATCTGTACTGTCGCATATCTCCTATTTTTATTTTCGCAGAGTCAATAATTTTATTATTCAAATTTTCTTCATTTCTGCAATATCTCTCAGGGTATTTGAACACATTTCAAATGATGCCATATCTTTGCGAGACATGAGGTTCATAATACTTCGACATTATACCACTAGAAATTTTGTTTACTGTAATGTTGTCTTCGTAACCTCTGTTACGATTTCTTAAGGAAAAAATTTCTTCCCCTACCTTAGCTGGGTAGACAAGTTTCTCATTAGCCACGTTTAATAGTATTTTATTAGACCTTAGAAAATTTGCGCCTATTATAGCCTCATATGGAAAATTATCACATATAATAATATTTGTCATGAACGTTCTATTGTCTCTTTTTAAGTTTAGGCAAATTGACCCTTTTGCATTTAATTTATGACCTGTCACGCTCGTTAAATTGGGATTATTAGGGTTCCTCTGTTGTTTAATGTGCGGAGGCAAGATATTAAGTACGCCTGAATTTATTATATTTACAGTAGCTCCGCTGTCCACTAAGGCCGTAAAGTAAACGTTTTCTACACAAAAATCATTAAATATAGGTAACTTGTTAATAATATCACTACAAGAAGTCACTAATATTGTCTTGGACCTATTAAATATTTCTGGCACCCTCTGGGTTCAATTTTTATTTTTGAGGGGCCTGACACGTTTCCCTGAGAATTTATTTCATGTGTCAGTGCCTGTAATAGGTATTCGGACGTAATAGGTTCCGTAGGTATATTTAAATGATTTACGTCTGTCTGTCTTCTCCATGTATTATTATGGTAACGTGGATGTCTCGTGTCAGTGCCGTTTGCTGGCGTTGCCTGCCAATGCCGTTGGCTTGCAAAATTTTCATTTCCCATTGGCAAATTTTCGTGATTTCTATATGGCATTCTTGCATTTTATTGGCTTTGACAAGTATTTGAGTTTTCAAATCGGTAATTAATTTGTCTGTTGGGGGAGGGTTATACAAATCTGGTTGGTATGCATTATAAGGTGCTGATTGGTGCAATTCCGCCTGCCTATAGCCTATAACACGAGCGGTTCTAAAATTTGTTCTTCCGAACAAATGGTTGCCGTAATTTTGCGTGTTATCGACAGAAATTCTTGGTATGCAATTGGTGATATAATGGCACTCTCTGGTGATATGGCCAACACGATTACAATTATAGCACATTATTATTGTAGGGTTATTTCCATAATTAGATTGTTTAATAGGCTGAAAGCGTACTGTTTTCTGCCTAGCGGGTTCTGGCGTTTTGTTTCTTTTTGGCACTGGGGAGTTATCCCTTGAAAAGAAATTGGGGGATGCCTGATCGCCCTTGAAAATTAGGTTAGAGTTTGAATCGCCTAGGCTATTTATTTTTGCTTTACTATGATTAGCAACCATTTCATCAACTTTAACTAATCGCTCTACTTGCTGAACTGCAAGATCCAAAGTCTGAATGTTTTTGGATATTACTAATCTATATAGTGTTGGGGGTAGCCCTTGCAAAAAGGTATTTAGTATGACTTTTTCATACAGTTGCCAAGAACCACTTCCGTATTTAGCTTCTACAGAAATGCCTATGTTATCAAGATATTCCCTTATATTTTGTGAAAAATCAAAGCTTACTACTCCGTGTTTTAATTTATTTATAGAACTGGTTTCTATAAATCTCTCTTTGAATGCTTTTAACAAGTCATCAACCGTATTTATTGGCAAGTTGGCGTTACTGCCTATGGTATGTTCGACCTGTTTTAGAAAAGTTAAGGCCTGGTCTTTTAATCGTAGTAGGAGCCTGTCTTTTAACGCTCCAACGTCTGTTTTTGTTAGTTGTACAAACTGGGTCAATTGGATATTAAATTCGTCAATATCCGATTGACCATTGTACTCTGGTATAGATTTTGCTATCTCTATATTTTTCGCGACTAACTTGTGCACTATGAATAACTCACTAAGTTCTTCCATTTTTTTGCGTTTATATCAACTTAGAATAAATTTATTATTTTACTTAACCTATTTTGGGGGAGGCTATTATCTCCTATGAGATATAAGGGGTTTTCTGTCGAAGCCTAGTGGTTATAGGCCTAGTCAATTTACTTATATGTCTGTATCTCTCTAATAATTAAATTTAAATTATAAAGTTTTGATAGCCTAATTAGTTCGTAGTTTTCCTCCAATTTCCGACTCGCTCCATTTGTAGTGATAAAAAGATTGTTATTTGTAGCGATAGAAATTTCTCCGATAGCGCCGCTTATAGCGCTGGAGATTGTGTCAACTAGGCTAGCGCCGCTCTCAATTAAAGGGAGAAGATCGAATATGTAGACACACAAATGTGGCCTCTTTCTTCTCGAGCTATCTGGAGATCCGATTCCCTCTAGGAGCGTTTACCTTGGAGACCTACGAACTAATTATCTATTATCAGACTAGATTCAGACATATAAAATGAAACAAACACAGATAAAAAGGCAATAGATTTATTGACTTAAATATTTAGATGCACAGCAATAGGTCACTTCAAATGACAATAATGGTGACCGAGATGAAAGAGTTTAAGACTTCTATCTCAATGAACCTGCTTCAATTTTACGAATCCTCTCAAATCTGATTTACAAATAATCTTAAAACACACATCTACCCCACTACCAAACGCAGTTCTTTCGTCCTGTGCTGTAAGGACTGGCTTGCCATTGGCTCACGTGGCCCATCTACACGGATCCTCGTCCAAAAGTCTTCTTAAGATATTTTAGACGATTCAAGTATTTACACGGTTTTTTGCCATGTAAACTTCCTTACAAGTATCGTACTTAGCATTTTTTGCTATTAATTACCGTAATGAAATTCAGACGACTAGCGTCGATGTTTAACTGAAGCTAGAATGCCATTTTTCTTTTTGCAGATTAAGAGTTTAGACTCTTGGAAGCGGTATTTGAACTCAATTAGGGGACGTTTAATTTCTGCCCGAATCATCTTTAGAAGGAAAGAATCTTGTATTTTAAATATATCGCATTTTACTCATGGTACAGGTGAAAGTTTTAGGGAATATTGAGAAAAAAGATTGAACTAAATCAAAACACACTATTTGCATGGAAGCTGTTAAAGGAGCCTATCAGTAAAATCACAAGCACGAGGTTTTTTATTTTATTGTAAATTTATGGGATATGTGAAGGGGGAGGTTTGAATTACTCACGAGCCCTATATACATGCGGTAACTACTTTTTCTGCTGATACTACTAGTGCTGTTGCTACTACTGTTATTACTATTATGAATACCAACTCTTCTACTACTATTGTCAACGTCTCCTGATCTTGTACATGGCCTCTTTGTAACCTCTCCCCCATTCAGGAGCCCTGTATATGTGTGTATATGTGTGTGCTGTTATGGGACATTTAACCTCTATTATGGCTTTTTCACCAGATGGGAACAGTACTATACCGTCAGGACTAGCAGCCAAAATGTAAAACTTTTGGGGATATATAAGCCAGCAGGACTAATTTTGCAGTCAAACTTTATTTCAAAAGACGACTTTGTGTTCGGTTCATGGATATGACCGTATTCTATTGCTTTAATTCTCTATTGTTTAGGATACAGAAGTTGTTTCACTACTGGAGCTACTGCCTTAACACACCGCTTGCAAATAAGCCTTTTTTATCTGCAGCTGCCAACTATTGTCGATACAGAATCCCTGAAGGCGTGTGGCTGATTCAATCTGGCAAATCTCTAATTCTGAAGACTGTAAGCGCTGCAAAAAAGCCACTTTTGCATTTTCAAAAGATTCTGCGTCAAGATCTGGAGCAATTGCGTTAGGACCATAGGTTTTATCTCCTTGGCTAGCAATCTCTCCTGAAACACTGCCAAATAGGCGCTTTTTGGCTCAACATTTTTTTCCCTTAAGCTAGCCATATTTCTTTCACGTGTAAGTTTTTTCAATTGACGAGTTGGGGTTGCTCCTATGCCTTTCATAAAAATTTCTTGGCGACCTAAATGCCCCATTGAAAACCGTATTCCTGCAGCAGTAACACGGGTGTTATAACGTCCCCTTTTGCTTACCATTATATTTTTTCTGCCTATAAACCTAGCAACAATGGACATAAAATACTCCGCCAAATTATGTAATGGGATAGATTCTCAAAAAATATACATCAAAATTCCCCAATTAAAGTTACCCCAGTAAAATAACATCACCCAAGAATGTGAATTCAAAAATTCAAGTAACCTATAAATCAAACAAATATCAAGTGTTCAATTTAAAATACTGAAATAAACGTAGTTAATTTAACAAAAAATCTTTCCCACAGGAAATGCAACAAGTAAATCCGACCCCCCGTCTCCAAAGTATCCAATAAATATTAGCTTGATCAAATCTTGTACGACAGGTGATTAACACCTGTGTTCAAATAATAAGCGCTCGAAAATACCAAACTGTCAAGAAAGTAAGATTTACAATGCGAAAAAAAGTAGTCACTCGAGATGTAAAATATTTGCTTAAACTAATTGCATTGTTCTGGAGACTAAGTTTAACACCTGAGTATCTTAGTGCAGTTAAATTGTTTTATCACTTACCAACTTACAAAGAAATAAAATATAAGGCCTCTTAAAATTAAGCGACACCCTGCTGGGAAAATATTACAATACAAAACTTCGATCGTTCGAAAAATCCCAAATTGATATCTTAAAAATCATAAATTAAGCGACACCTGTTAGCAAAACATTGCAGTGTAGAATTTTTAGTTGCTAGAAAAATTCCAGAGTGACATCTTAAAACTCATAAACTGTAATTAAACCCAAGTAGCTCATTGGTGCAAGCCAGTCCAATAGTAATGTAGGACAATAGCGCAGCCAATAAGGACTGAGAAAATATACTTTCAGCAACGCCTAAACGTAACCTCCGGCATAGTTGCAGAGGATAGATAGTTAGAACTTATCAAATTTGCGCCAGTCTATTTGGAGTCTTAGTTTGAGTTTTACACCAGTCTTCTAGCAATTTTTTTGATCATGATTGTGTTGTAACAAACTTTTGAAGTGTACTAACTTTGAGATATTTCGTCTCAGTACAATTTGTATTGGAAACCTGTGTTGTTAATTTGTTGATACAACCAAGAACTCTGCGATTACTATGTAAGTAACAATAAACGCACTATTATTTTATTTTATTCTCTTGTGTTGATATTTCTCAAGCTTGTTAGTCCTTGTGGCTCCACTCGCTCCTAAGGGAAACTGAAACTCATCAATCTGATTTCGAGTTAGTATGGCCGTTAATATAAGCTCCCTGCATGTACTCCTGGATTAAGCTCCCCACTCTAGAAGTTCAGCCCCCACTCAGGTAAGCCACCCGCGGACCGCTAACCAAGAGCTTAACTAAATTTCCCATTGGATAAATTAATCGGAAATTCACAAAAAAAAGGATATAAGAATTAGTCGTTTCGAAAACCCTCCCACTAGAATTAGCCTTGACTAACCAAACTCCGCTGACGAACTTTTTCAAAGGAAAACCCCCCATTAGAATTGGCGCGGTCGGTAGGATCCTACCGACCGCGCCAATTCTAATGGGGGGGTTTTCCTTTGGAAAGGTTCGTCAGCGGAGTTTGGTTAGTCAAGGCGAATTCTAATGGGAGGGTTTTCGAAAACGACTAATTCTTATATCTTTTTTTTGAGAATTTCCGATTAACTTATCCAATGGGAAATTTAGTTGAGCTCTTGGTTAGCGGTCCGCGAGTGGCTTACCTGAGTGGAGGCTGAACATCTAGAGTGGGGAGCTTAATGTAGGAGTACAGGTAGGGAGCTTATATTGATGGCCATACTGACTCGAAGTCAGATTGATGAGTTTCAGTTTCCCTTAGGAGCGAGTGGAGCCACAAGGACTATCGAGCTTGAGAAATATTAACACAAGAGAGTAAAATAAAATAAGAGTGCATTTATTGTTACTTACATAGTATTCGCAGAGTTCTTGTTTGTATCAACAAATTAACAACACAGGTTTCCAATACAAATTGTACTGAGACGAAATATCTCAAAGTTAGTATACTTCAAAAGTTTTTTACAACACACTCATTATCAAAAAAAATAGCTAGAAGACTCGTGTAAAACTCAAACTAAGACACCAAAAAGACTGAAAAAGGACTGGCGCAAATTTGATAAGTTCTAACTATCTATCCTCTGCAACTATGCCGGAGGTTACGTTTAGGCGTTGCTAAAAGTATATTTTCTCAGTCCTTATTGGCTGCGCTATTGTCCTACATTACTATTGTACTGGCTTGCACCAATGAGCTACTCGGGTTTAATTACAGTTTATGAGTTTTAAGATGTCACTCTGGAATTTTTCTAGCAACTAAAAATTCTACACTGCAATATTTTGCTAACAGGTGTCGCTTAATTTATGACTTTTAAGATATCACTCTGGAATTTTTCGAACGATCGAAGTTTTGTATTTGTAATATTTTCCCAGCAGGGTGTCGCTTAATTTTAAGAGGTCGTATCTTTTATTTATTTTTAATTTTGTCATTGATAATAATATTTAATTTCACTAAGATACTCAGGTGTTAAACTTAGTCTCCAGAACAATGCAATTAGCTTAAGCAAATATTTTACATCTCGAGTGACTACTTTTTTTTGCATTGTAAATCTTACTTTCTTGACAGTTTGGTATTTTCGAGCGCTTATTATTTGAACACAGGTGTTAATCACCTGTCGTACAAGATTTGATCAAGCTAATATTGATTTGATACTTTTGAGACGGGGGGTCGGATTTACTTTGTTCGGTTACTGTTTTAAGTATTTTTTTTTAAATCAACTACTTTTATTTCGGTATATTAAATTGAACAAGTGAGCTTTTTTTGATGTATATTTTACTTGAATTTTTGGAATTAACAGTCTTGGGTGATGTTATTTTAATGTGGTAACGTTAATTGTGGACTTTTGATGTATATTTTTTGATAATCTATCCCATTACATTTACTTGTGCCACTTCCGAGCTCGTCTAATGAGGGTTTCAAATGCTTCACATATATGTCTAATGAAGGCACTTCTTGGGATTTTGTTAGTTTCCAGTTCCAGGATTTCTTCGGATAACTGACAGCAAGATGAAAAATGTCTGTGGTCCCCGCGGAAAAAATGCAAAGGCATTGCGTTTAACTGTTTAATAAGATCTTTTGACAACATGATATGCATAGTGTCTCGCGTAATTGCTTTTCTTGCCGAATTGCACAATTTATTTATTGCTGGACCACTGAGAAATTTCCTACATTGTGCGGTTTCTTTGCATTTGTTATAAAGCCTCTTTTTCAAACACTTACAAGCATGATTGGCGCATTCAATTTTTTCCACTATCCTACCATATGAAACCTTTGTAATAATTTCTGAATGGGGGCTTGAATCACCATCGGCTATAAACTTTGTATATTTTAGTTTATGCATAGCTGGTGCAACACAAAAGGCCTCCACCAGTATATTTGATTCCATCGCAGTGCTAGAACCACTCCAATTCATAAAACATCGATGTTCAGGAACTAAAGTAGATTCTTGCTGTCGATTTGCCATCATACGCAGCAATACTTGTTTCTAATTCCTACATGAAGGAGTCTTTTTGAATTGAATCCAATTACAACACCACAACCAGATAATGCAGTGTATGTGACCAGTCGATTTTTTTCCGTTTCAGGCTGAGCGGTCGTTTATTTGACAATTCTGTTTTTTCCTCTTGTTTTATGTTTCTGCTGCTAGCTTTAGTATCCTTTTGTAATTTAACTGGAACATCAGTATGAAGCGTAGTTCCTTCTTGGCAAGATTCACATTTGAAGATAAAGCGGCAGCACAAACCAACAATGTACTCTCTGTCGAACATCATGTTTGAAATAAGATTGAAGTCTTGACACCTACAATAAAAAAACAAATCATCGGTACAAGCTCCTGTAAATTATAAGTGCCCAAGCATTCTACAGCTGATAATCATCTCAACCAAGTAAGCTATGAGAAAAGTTTGTGTAAATATTTGCATTCAACGGAAAACACGTTTTACGAATGATTATGATTTAGAACCATCGTTTCCCTCCACGAGCACCTACTATTCCCCTATTTCTGTTGTTATCGGAGTCTCTGCCTCCCACGATACATTACCCTGTCCTGCGGTAGATTGCAGTACCTGAATTTCAGTTGTAGCTAACTATTTTGTTCACCCACTTTTATACTAAGGGCGAGGAAGATCCCCCGGAAAAAAATCAAGGAAAATACCCCCCCCCCTCCCGCTGCTGGTTGGTTTCCAATTACTTTCAATTTCTGATCAAATGAGCATCCCCCAAAGTTTCTACGACCATGAGGTGGAGGTGGGGATGATGAAGGGGCAGTCCCCTTCGTGAGAGAAGAATTTTGGACAATTTCTTGGGGCGCCCACCTGCCCAGAGTCTTAGACAAGTGACCCAAAACTTGAATAATTTGTGAAAAATTAAAATTTACTCAGATTGCGGGGCCGAGCTTAGGCAATGCATAGGTACTATTTGGAAGATGGTTGGAGAGAGACTAGGCAAAGAGAAGCACAATAAAAGGGTACAATTATAGAATGCAAGAAATTGGGCTTGTATAATGGAAACGGTAAATGTGGGTGAGATTGGGACCCCATGTGAAAATGAAAAAATATTGGTGATATGTGTGTAGCGCATGGTAACCGCCTGATCATTGGTCTAACCATTCACGACTATAGGCATCCATGATTTTAAGCAGTGGACAAGGGCTAGATTATGACCCCATCTGAAAATGAAAAAAAATATTGTTGATATGTGTGTAGCGCATTGTCATTGCCTGAAAAAAGGTCTAACCATTCACGGCTTTAAGCAATGGACAAGGACTAAATTGGGTTTCCATGTGACAATGACAAAATAGTGTTGGTATGTGTGTAGAGCATGGTAAGCGCTTGAGCAACAGTCTAACAATTTATTATGTGTGGAATATCAGCCGCTGAGTGTATGGTATGAGATGAGATGGCTAGTGGGTTTCAACCATTCAGGCTGCTTGACTGAGACCCCTTGCACCGGAAATGTAAAAATTGTGTTAATACTTAATTAAAAATTTGCATCCTAAACCCCTGATGATAATTTACAGACCTTATATGTGCGGGTCACTATAGAAAAGAAAAATTGAGCGTGATTGGTGGAAGCTGTGTACATGGGCTAGGCGAGATACATGTCAAAATGCTTTGCTTTATTCTTTTACACCTCTTCTGAGGTTAATGTAAATTATTGATTTTTTGTGGAATTGTTTGATTATCCCTCCTCAATATCATGCAGTGGCATATGGAGGTGATGTGATTAAGTTAAGTTTTGTTGATAATTGATACTAAATAATGAAAATAAGTAAATAGAATATAATGAAAAAAGTCACTTTTTTTTAGTCCACGACCTTACTAACAGGACTTAATCTAATTAAAACTTTGGGCTATGAAATAAAAATATGCTACCTTAATGCAAATCATTTTCATCAAAGCGAAAACGAAACTCTGGCCTTTTGGGGGAGGCCCGACTCTTATTTCTTACAACAAACGAAATAATACACCACCAACGGCTAGCAAAGCTCTTCATTTTTTAAGCCTACAAGCTTAAAAATTTAACTCATCAACAAGGCAAAAAAGTAAATAAACAAACATAACAATAAAATTAGATACTGAGAAGTTGAAAAATGTAACGCTGGGGCAGCAATTCACAGCAGGAGACCCTGACACGGGCAAACAAACAAAAAAGATATTCCACCTATTCTCCATCTTGTACAGTGGCGTAAATTTGTCAACATATTGGGGTAGGGGGGCATAGTTGGAGCAAATTTTCCTAAATCAAGATTAAAAATGACAATGAAAATTGAAAAACGAGCCATATAGGCCCATAAAGGTAAAGATATACTAAAGAAAACGGACCGATTTCTGAGGATGCTTGAATTATGCAGACTTATATCAGTTTTGACAAGTTTTTTGGAGAAAAAAATTTCATCTGGGGGGGGGCAAACTGAAGTCTGGGAGGGGCAAGTTCCCCCCTCCCCTCCTGCCACATAGCAAATTACGCCCCTGATCTTATACTCTTAAATGCTTTGTGATTATTTACTCCCGATTCAAAACTCGCCTATTCACAATCCACAGCTCTATGTCTCATCTTCGTATTCGATGGTATTATTCATTTTAATTTCCGTGCACTTTGGGTTTTATTAATTCATGTTTTGTAATTTATCTTTGTTTTAAATCAAGCTTATCGGTTTTACTATAGCTCTTTACTTTTCTTAGAAGAAAATAAAGTTGGAAAAGGCCATTTTAGCTTAATGTTTCTAAAAGGTTTGAATTTCCTACTCCATGTAGCTTCTGCTCGTCTAGGCTTAATTTGATCAGTCCCAGTCATTATAGTTCTTTTGAAGTATAGCTTCTTATCAGTTTCTCTGACAGTTTTGAGTTCCCATATCATTGATTACTTTTCGTTGATTTTTTTTTTAAGTTAAAATCAGAGTGATTGTGATAGTAGAAATTCAAATAGCCCTGACCCAAGACAGTATTAGCAAGCCCCGATGGCATCTAAAAACATATTTTGAAGTACGGCGATTTTTTTGTCAGAATATCGTGTTTTCAGAATTCGTCATAGGTGGCAAACAGATCTAACATTGACTTTATAGACGGAAACTCTTGTCTTCATGTAGATGATCCACCGATTTTCGACATAAGACCTTTAAATTAGTTGTTGTTTTCTTTGACCACACTGCCGTTCTAAGACGAACAAATGAACTTTTAAATGGGGATGCATCCATTTATTTAGACAGTGAAAAAAACAGGTACAAAAGTCCAGATATTTCGGTCACATATATAGCGACCGTCTTCAGTAGAAATACTGAAGACGGTCGCTGCATATGTAACCGAAATATCTGGACTTTTGTTCCTGTTTTTTCACTGTCTAAATAAATGGATTTATCCTTATTTTAAAGTTTATTTGCTGATCCACCAATTCCAAAAATGGCAGCTGAGCTGTGAGAATATTACTTGAATTTTTGTTGATTCTGCACTGGACTTAAAAATAACAGTCTCCACTAGTGGCTTTTAGTGAGTAAATATAAGTAAAAAGATCTAACTTCTCCAGTTCTGGTAAGTAAGGTACAAGCTGAAACTTGGACTTTATTTTCAGGTATACATTCCGTATGAAGCTGCTACTCGGACTGTATTTTCAGGTTTGCAGTCCGTTTAAATATGTTTGAGGTTTTGTCAGTGGCTAGGTCTGAACCTCGCCACTTTATTATGAACCTCAATGAAGAACCTTCATTAAGGTTCTTTAGTAGGAATCAGGAAAATTCAAAAGTAAAGGTGTTTAAAACAATCGTGGATCTTATTCTAGAGAAGGAGTTGGTAAATGGAAGGTGGTATAGGAAAGGAGGTGGTAAGTGGTAAATGAAATTGCCAAGCCCACTGGGGCTTGGTAAAACTGTCTTTGGTCAGGGTAAATGGTAGTAAATGGAAGGAGGAGGCAGAAAGAGAATGATAAGTTACGAGTGAGCTCGTATATAGCGATTTCAAAGGAATGAGAAGGGAGTACAAAAGATTGATCAAAAGAAAAAACCTATCATTTCATTAGCAGAAACCACATCTACTTAGGAAAGCATTCTATTCCTGTAATAATCGGAAATTTTGACAACTTCCCAAGGATAAGTTAGGAAACAGAAGCCGGCATAGTTAATACCGCCTGTGGAAAGTTGGCCAAACTATTTAGGAAATAAAGAAAAAGAAAGGCTAAGTGGGAGCGAGGATTTGACAATAGAAATTAATATATACCCATTTTTGCACCGTTTTCTACATCAAAGAGGTTAGTTCTTCACCCCTTACTTGTATAATCTATTGGCAATGCTCATGGTAAGCCACCTACAGTTCTATAAATTCAACCGGTAACTGTTTCTGTAACTTCAAGCAAAGGTCTTCTTTCACTGCTTCAGATTTTGATTTCTACATGGTTAACTTCCTTTGACGGGGGTTGTTCCATATTCCTTTGATAGTGTTAGCAACAGTAAGGATGGTCTCTAGCAAATTTGAACAGTTTGTTCCAATTGGAGGACTGCTGGCTATAGGTAAAGCAATTAACGATATAGCTTAAATTTGTATCTGCTAGGCCAACACGAGAATTCCAATCATTCACTAAAATCAGGGTTCCGTTTGCGGCATTTCTGCCCCGTAATATGCAGGTCAGTGCAATAGCAGTGATGGATTTTTTTTCATAGGGCAACATGAGAAGACTAATTAAAATCATGACACAAACTACTAACGACGAAGAAAACGTTTAGACTAAGTATAAAGTATAAGTGTTTAGACTTAAATTTACACATAGAACTTTTTTGTTGTTGCAACTTTAAACTGTACATTCGGGAGAATTTTTTTCCGCAAATTTTACACTCATAGGGCTTTTCCCCCAAGTTAATTCCTTCATGTTTATTCAAACTACCTTTCTCGGAAAATTTTTTCTCACAAATTTGACACTCATAGGGCTTTTCTCTCAAGTGAATTTTTTCAGGCGATTTCAAACTATCCGCACGGAAGAATTTTTTCCGACAAATTTTACACTCATAGGCCTTTTCTCCCGAGTGAATTCTTTCATGCGATTTTGAACCACCCGTCCTGGAGATTTTTTTCTCACAAATTTTACACTCATAGGGTTTTTCTCCACAGTGAATTCTTTCATGCGATTTCAAACTACCCCTCTGGGAAAATTTTTTCTCGCAAATTTTTCACTCATAGGCCTTTTCTTCCGAGTGAATTCTTTCATGAAATTTTAAATTGCTCTTTATGAAGAATTTTTTTTCACAATCTTTGCACTCATAGGGCTTTTCTCCCGAGTGAATTCTGTCATGCGATTTCAAACTACCCGCCTGGAAGAATTTTTTTCTCGCAAATTTTACACACATAGGGCTTTTTCCCCGAGTGAATTCTTTCATACGATTTTAAACTACCCGTCTGGGAGAATTTTTTCTCACAAATTTTATACTCATAGGGCTTTTCCCCCGAGTGAATTCCTTCATGCGATTTCAAACTACTTGTCTGGGAGAATTTTTTCTCAGAAATATGACACACATTGTAAACAAGGTAAACAAGGTAAAATGCAGTTCCGAAAAGTGGAAGTTCCGAAAAGTATATACCCCCAGGACATAACTTACAACCCTTGCCCGAAGGGCTCTGAGGGGGTTATCATCCTCTGAGACCTAATTTCCGAAACTTTCAACTACGTTGAACAAAATGGCTATTTAAAAATTTTGATTGGATGTGTTCGAGAAAATGGTGGGCATGAGAGGGGGGTTAGTTACTCTCCAATTACTTTCATCTATTAAAAAGGTCACTAGCCATTTCAATTTCCAATCGAATAACCCCTTTTTGAAGTTTCTACGACAACACTTTGTATAAAAACCTTATATGCCCCCACAGCATAACTTATAACACTTGCCCCGAGGGCTGGGGGGGGGGTGTCATCCTCAAAGACCTAAGTTCCAGAACTTTCAACTACGTTGAACAGAATGACTATCTCAAAATTTTAATTGGATGTGTTTGGAGAAAAGGTGGGCGTGAAAAAGGGGTTAATTGCCCTCCTGTTATGCGAATTCGGCCCTTCGGGGTTTGTGATAGAAATTTTTGGAAATAAATATCTTATCTCCAATCCCTTTTGACTATTAAAAAGGGCACTAGTCCTTTGAATTTCCAATCGACTGAGGCCTTTTTCAAGTTTCTACGCCAAAGTTTTCAATAAAAACCTGATATTCCCCCAGGGCATAAGTTACAACCCTTACCCTGAAGACTCTGGAGGGAGTATCTTCCTTAGAAACATAATTTTCAGAACTTTCAACTGCGTTGAATAAAATGGCTATCTCAAAAATTTGATTTCATGTGTTTGGGGAAATGGTGTGTCTGGAAGGGGTGTTAGTTGCCTTCCAAATACTTCCGACTATTAAAAAAGACACTAGAAATTTCAATTTCCAATCGAATGAGCCCTTTTTGAAGTTTCTACGACAATACTTTCTATAAAGTATTGAAAACTCCTAAAGTATTGAAAAGTAAAGAAAAACTCCTGTGTCGACACAACCCCCTAGGGCCCGGGGCAGGCGTTGTAAGTATTGCTCTGTGGGCATATAAGGTTCATATGGATGGTATGCTTGTATAAACTTCGGAGGGCTCATATGATTGGAAATTGAAAGTTCTCGTTCACTTTTTAAGAGTCAAACGAGATCGGAGGGCAACCAGCCCCCCTCTCCACGCCCTATTTTCCTCAAACCCATCTGATAAGAACTTTTAGAGAGCCATTTTTTCAAAATTGTTCAAAGGTCAGGTAACAAAAACTCGGATGTCGACACATCCCTCCAGGGCCCGGGGGGCAGGCATTGTAAGCTATGTCCAGGGGCCCTATTTGGTTCTTATGAAAAGGATGCTCGTATAGACTTCAGAGAAGGTTCATTTGAATGGAAATTAAAAGTTGTAGTTCATTTTCTCAGACTGAAAAAATATTGGAGGGTCCCGCCAAACTCCGGGGTTTATACGAGCATCCCTTTCATAAGAACTATATATGCCCCTACAGCATTACTCATAACGCCTGCCTCCAGGCCCCTTGCAGGTTGCGTCGACACACGAATTTTTTTTATCTGATCTTTGAACTATTTTTAATGAAATGGCTATTATAAAAATTTTATCGGATGGGCTTGGGGAAAAAAGGGTGTGGGGGGCTAGTTGCCCTCGGACATCTTTTGACTCTTAAAAATTGAACTATAATTTTCCATTTCCAATCAAATCAGCCCCCTCTGAAGTTTATACAAGCATCCCTTTCATAAGAACCATATACGCCCCCAGGACAACACTTACAACGCCTATCCCCCGGGCCCTGGGGGGAGTTTTTTTTATCTAATTTTTGAACAATTTCCAAAAAACTGGCCATCACAAAATTTTTAGCGGACGGGTTTGGGGAAAAAAGAGTGTGGGGGGGGGGTAGTTTCCCTTAACTCTTTTGTTTCTTTAAAATTAAACTAGAAATTTTAATTACTAATCAAATGAGCCCTCTATGAAGTTTATACGAGCATCACTTTAATAAAAACCATACATACCCATAGGGCATAACTTAGAACGGATTACCCTGGGCCCTTGGGGGGGGGGGGGTTATTGACACCGGATTTTTTCTTATCCGACCTTTGAACTCTTTTTAACAAAATTTTTATTTCAAAATTTTCATCAGATGGGTTTGGAAAAAGAAGGCGTGGAGGGGGGGGGGGCTATCTGCCTTCGGATGTCTTTTGACTATTAAAAAGCGAGCTCAAAGTTTCAATTTCCAATCAAATTTGCCATCTCTGAAGTTTATACGAGCACCCTTTTCATACGAACAATATATGCCCGGCATAACTTACAACACCTGCCCCCGGGCCCTGGGGAGTTGTGACGACAATTGAGTTTTTGTTATCTTACTTTTGAGCAGTTTTTAACTTAATGGCTATCTCAAATTTTTAATTGGATTCATTTTGGGGAAAAGGGGCGAGGGAGGGGGGGCTAGTTAACCTCCAATCTCTTTTGACTCTAAAAAACTGAACTAGAACTTTCAATTTCAAATCAAATGAACCATCTCTGAAGTTTTTACGAGTATCCTTTCAATAAGAACCATATCTTCCCCCAGGGCATAACTTAAAACACCTACCCTCGGGACCTGGGGGGCTTTGTCGACCCCAGAGTTTTCGTTATATGGTCTTTGAACTATTTAAAAAAAACTATCACAAAGTTCTTATCGGATGGTTTTGACGAAAAAAGGGGGTGGCGGGGGGGGGCTAGGTGCCCTCCAATCTCTTTTGACTCTTAAAAAGTGAACTAGAACTTTCAATTTCCAATCAAATGAGCCCTCTTTGAAGCTATTACGAGCATCCCTTCCATAAAAACCAAATATGCCCCCAGGGCATAACTTACAACGCCTGTCCCCTGGGGGGTTGTGTCGACACCAGATTTTGTGTTGTATGATCTTTGAAGTATTTTTAACAAAATACTTATCTTAAAATTTTTATTGGATGCATTTGGGAAAAAAGGGCTTGGGGGGGAGAAGCTGGTTACCCTCCATTATCTTTTGACGCTTAAAAAGTGAACTAGAGCTTTCAATTTCCAATCAAATGAGCCTTCTCTGAAGATTATGCGAAAATTATATTCATAAGAACCATGTTTGCCCCCAGAGCATAACTTATAACCCTTGCCCCTGAAAACTTTGGAGGGAGTTTCCTGCTCAAACAAATAATTTCTAGAACTTTCAACTACGTTCAACAAAAATCAAAATTTGGGGAAATGGTGTTGCCCTTTAATCTTTTTCGACTATTAAAAAGGGCATGGAAGGGGTGTCAGTTACCTTAGAATTACTTTCGACTAATAAAAAGGGAACTAGCCATTTAAATTTCCTATCGAATGAGCCCTTTCTGAAGTTTCTACGACAACGTTGTCTATATAAAACATTATATGCTCCCAGGGCATAACTTAGTGTCCTACTCAAAACCAGATTTTCTATCTGGAAATCAACTACGCTGAACATAATGGCTATCTAAAAATTTTGATTGGATGTGTTTGGGGGAATGATGGGTGTGGGGGCTAGTTGCCCTCCTATCACTTCGACTATTAAATAGGGCGTGGAAAGGGTGTCAGTTGCCTTAGAATAACTTTCGACTATTAAAAAGGGAACTAGCCATTTAAATTTCCAATTGAATGAGCCCTTTCTGAAGTTTCTACGACAACGATGTCTATACAAAACATTGTATGCTCCCAGGGCATAACTTACAACCCTTGCTCAGAGAGCTGTGGGGGAGTTGTCATCCTCAAAGACCTAATTTCCAGAACTTAAAACTACGTTTAATAAAATGGCTATCTCAAAATTTTGATTGGATGTGTTAGGGGAAAAGGTAGGCGTGAGAGGGGGCTAGTTGCCCTCCAATCAATTTCGACTATTAAAAAGGCCACTAGCCCTTTGAATTTCCAATCGAATGAGCATTTTTTGAAGTTTCTACGACAACGGCTTTGATAAAAACCTTATATACCCCCAGGGCATAACTTAAAACCCTTGCCCTGAGGGTTGTGGGGGAGTGTCATCCTCAAAAACATATTTTCTAGCTGGAAATCAACTACACTGAACAAAATAGCAATCTCAAAATTTTGGGCTAGTACCCTTTTTAACAGCCGAAAGTTATTGGAGGGCAACAAGCCCCACCCCCCACGCCCATCATTCCCCCAAACACATCCAATCAAAATTTTGAGATAGCCATTTTGTTCCGCGTAGTTGATTTCCTGATACAAACTATGTTTTTGAGGACAACACTCCCCCACAACCCTCAGGGCAAGGGTTTTAAGTTACGCTCTGGGGGCATATAAGGTTTTTATAGAAGGCGTTGTCGTACAGACTTCAAAAACGGCTCATTCGATTGGAAATTCAAAGGGCTAGTGCCCTTTTCAATATTCGAAAGTGATTGGAGAGCAGCTAGCCCCCCCCCCCCTCCCACGTCCATCGTTCCCCCAAACACATCCAATCAAAATTTTGAGATAGCCATTTTGTTGAGCGTGGTTGATTTTCAGATAGAAGATATGTTTTTGAGGAGGACACTCCCCCATAACCCTCAGGGCAAGGGTTTAAGTTATGCCCTGGGGGCATATGAGGTTTTTATAGAAGGCGTTGTCGTAGAAACTTCAAAAAAGGCTCATTCGATTGAAAATTCAAATGGCTAGTGCCCTTTTTAATAGTCGAAAGTGATTGGAAGACAATTAACCCCCCTCTCACGCCCATAATTTCCCCAAGCACATCGTACATCGTACATCGTACACATCGTACTTGGCAAAATGTACTATTTATTAGTTTTTTCCTTTAGAGCTGGGCACTTCATATGGGAGGGGTCGTTGTAGAAACTTCAAAAAGGGCTCATTCGATTGGAAATTGAGAGTTCTAATGCTCTTTTTAGTAGTCGAAAGTGATTAGAGGGCAACTATCCCCCACCCCTACGACCATCATTCCCCCAAACGCATCCAATCAAAATTTTGAGATAGCCATTTTGTTCAGCGTAGTTAATTTTCAGATAGAAAATATGTTTTGAGGAGTACACTCTCCCACAACCCTCAGGGCAAGGTTTTTAAGTTATGCCCTGGGGGCACAAAAGGTTTTTTATCGAAGGCGTTGTCATAGAAACTTCAAAATCAAAAAAGGCTCATTCGATTGGAAATTCAAAGGGCTAGTGCCATTTTTAATAGTTGAAAGTGATTGGAGGGCAACTAGCCCCCCTCCCAAGCCCATCATTCCCCCAAACACATTCAATCAAAATTTTGAGACAGCCATTTTGTTCAGCGTAGTTGATTTCCAGACAGAAAATTTGTTTTTAACGAGGACACTCCCCCACAACCCCCAGGGCAAGGGTTTCAAGTTATGTCCTGGGGGAATATAAGGTTTTTGTAGAAGGTGGTGTTGGAGAAACTTCAAAACATGCTCATTCGTTTGGAAATTCAAAGAGCTAGTGCCCTTTTTAACACTCGAAAGTGATTGGAAGGAAACTAGCCCCCCGCCCCCCCCCCACGCCCATCATTTCTCCAAACACGTCCAAGCGAAATTTTGAGATAGCGATTTTATTCAGCGTAGTTGATTTCCAGATAGAAAATATGTTTTTGAGGAGGACACTCCCCCACAGCCTTCAGGGCAAGGGTTTTAAGTTTTGCCCTGGTGCAGATAAGGTTTTTAAAGCAGGCGTTGTCGTAGAAACTTCAAAAAAAGCTCATTCGACTGAAAATTCAATGGGCTAGTACCCTTTTCAATATTCGAAAGTGATTGGAGGGCAACTAGCCCCCCCCCCCCCCCAATGCCGATCATTCCCCCAAATACATCCACTGAAAATTTTTAGATAGTTATTTTGTTCAGCGTAGTTGATTTCCAGATAGAAAAAATATTTTTGAGGAGGATACTCCCCCACAACCCTCAGGGCAAGGATTATAAGTTATGCCCTGGGGGCATATAAGGTTTTGATTGAAATCTTGAAAAAGGACTCATTCGATTTGAAATTCAAAGGGATAGTACCCTTTTAAATAATCGAAAGTGATTTAAGGGCAACTAACCCCCCTCTGACACCCACCTATTCCCCAAACATATCCAATCAAAATTTTTAGATAGCCATTTTATTCAACGTAGTGGAAAGTTTTGGAAATTAGGTCTTTAAGGATGACAACCCCTCCCCCCACAGCCCTCAAGGCAAGGGTTGTTAGTTTTGCCCTGGGGCGTATAAAGTTTTTATTGAAAGTGTTGTCGTAGAAACTTCAAAAGGGCTCATTTACTTGGAAATTGAAAGGGCTAGGGCCTTTTTTAATTGTTAAAAGTGATTGGAAAGCGACTAACGCCCCTCTCACGCCCACCATTTTCCAAAACACATCCAATAAAAATTTTGAAATACCCATTTTGTTCAACGTAGTTGAACGTTCTGGAAATTAGGTATTTTAGGATAATAACCCCCTCGGAGCCCTCAGTGCAAGAGTTGTAAATTATGCCCTGGGGGCATATAAGGTTTATATAGAAAGTTGTTGTATAAATCATAGGCAGCACGATCGCGCTGCGTAAGTAAAGAACGGGGACACTCGAGAACGAGACAAGAAACGGGGACTAAGTAAAGAGGAGGAAACTCCCCCACAACCCTAAGGGTAAGGGTTTTAAGTTATGCCCTGGGGGCACATAAGAACGATGTTGGCAAGATGTATTATTTACTAATTTTAGAGCAGGGCACTTCGTATCGAAGAAGTTGTCATAGAAACTTTGAAAAGCGCTCATTCAATTGTAAATTGGAGTGGCTTGTGCCCTTTTTAATAGTCGAAATTGATTGGAAGGCGACTAACACCCCTCTCACGCCCACCTTTTCCCCAAACACATTCATCAAAATTTTTAGATAACCATGTTGTTTAACGTAGTTGAAAGTTCAGGAAATTTGGTCTTAGAGGATGACAACCACCCTAACAGACCTTAGGGTAAGGGTTGTAATTTATGCCCTGGGGGCATATAAAGTGTTCATAGAAAGCGTTATCGTATCCAAAAGGGCTCATTCGACTGGAAATCAAAAGGCCTAGTGCCCTTTTTAAATGTCGAAAGTGACGGGAGGGCTTGACATTTTTATAGTAAAGATCGAAGTGGGTATAATGTATTATTTTTCGTTGTTGTTGTTGTCTAGACCAGAGTACGTCGTATCGAAGGAGTTGTCGTGGGAACTTCGAAAAGGGCTCATTTGATTGAAAATAGAAAGGGCTGATGGTGTTTTTAATAGTCGAAAGTCATTTGAGGGCAACTAATCCCCCTCCCACTCCCACCCTCCCTCGCCAACCCTCCCATTTTTGCTCTTAAAATTTAACCAAATCAAAATATCGAAAGTGTATCCAAGCTGTCAAAGAAAGTAAACAGATTTTATTGCGATTAGTATCAAGTTTTCCATTTCAGGTAAACTAGAGGAGGTATGAAACTAAATTAAACACTAATATTTGTGTCCAGATTTTTAAAAGGGTGTATATTGTTAAAAATTGCTGAAAATTTTTCTCCAGTATACAAAGAGCAGCCCAAACTATAAAGTCTCAAAAAATGAAAAGATTTAAAGTATTATTTTCTTTTTCCCTGAAAAGACTATGTTAATATAAAACGAACAGAAAATAATTTAAAATTTTTTTTCCAGAAAACAACTTTTTCAAAGAAAAGTAAAGAACTCCATTATACAAAAAATGAGCAAAAATAAAATCAAGTAATCAACCAAGCGTGAAACTACCACAAATCAGCATTGATATATAAATGAAACCCAAAACGAACAGAAATCACAATAAATAACCGAGTCAAAATCAAAACGAGCAGAAATTAACATGAGTAGGGCACAAAACCCCTATGCCTTCACAAGACCAAAACAAAATTTGTACTTTACTGAGAAATATATAAATGTTTTTACTTTTATAACTTTAATAAATCAAATAATTTTAACATTTTGATTACTAAATATCAGTATATGTATATTAAACTGACAATGGACATTCATTTGTACTTTTTCAGTAAAGTGCGAATTTCAGTCAAAAACGTAAAAACAATTTGACTGTTAATGGACTTTTAAATTAATTACATTTGCTGATACAAAGGCACAATGCGCATAGATAGTGTCATAAATTACCATTATAAATTATTTAGAATATAAAACATCTTTGTAACAGCTATAATACTGAAAAGGATATACCTTTTGTAAAGCTAGATGTATTTAAATATAAAATCAATATGAAATCAATCATATAAAATAAAATATATCATATTTTATAAATAAAATAAATTAATACAAAATCAATCATATAAAATAAAAATCAATGTGTAAAATAAAATCAATATATTCCAAGCTTTGGAGAACTGTTATTTTCTACCTTCTACCTTGTATTTTGTATAATTAACCAGATTCCTTAATATTTATTCATTTCTCGCTTTTACTTTTCTTACAAAATATTTCATGTTCAATAAATCATCAAAACAATTTTCCATACTTTGTGTTTACTGTTTACTTAGTTGACTTATTGTATCTGGCATTTGCATTCTTGAAGTGAAAACGATAACCACTGCATTTTTTTAATGAACAATGAACAGAAGTAAAAAAATCAAGAAAAAAAAACAATCACAAAAGAAATATAAAACGGCAATAGTATTATTTTCAAATAATTCCTTTATTTTGGCCATTAGATAGACTAGTGCCAGGAAATTCAAGGTTAAGCTTCAATTGTGTCAAAAACGCTGGTGAATTTAATTCTTGTTTAATTTGCAACTCAGAGTATTTTAAAAGTTCTTCATCATTTTCTGGTGTATCCCCTTCTTCTAATTCTAAAAAGAATGGTAGAAAATATAAAGGATAATGGGTACTTTTTCGATATGCCCACTCTTTTATATACTGCTAGTTTGGTATACTATTAGCCGTTCCTGGCATATTGCAGATACAGCATTTTGAAAGCTTCTATTCACATAGTACTTTTTGGTTTATAATCGTCCAGCACCCCCCTCAGCCCTATCTGAAAGTATCAACTTAGCCATCCTTGAGCCATACCCTTAGCCATCCTTGACATATTGTAGATGCACAATTTTGACAACCTGGATGCATATAGTATCTTCTGATCAGGTTCAGCATCTCCCTCGTCATTCCCTTAACATCCCAAATTAATACCCTCAGCTATTCCTTAGAGGTTGCAAATACGCCAATTTGACAACTTGGATACACGCGCTTTTTCTTTATTTAGTTAAACATTCCATACTAGTTTCAACTTAACATTTTTTGCAGCTAAGGGTCTATTTTTTATTTTATTTTTTTGGCTAGTTCAATATGCCTCTTAAAATTCACTGAAAGTTTCAACTTGATACCCTTAGCCATTCTTGAGGTATACCTCATATATATTTTAACAACAAGGATGTACTGAGCATCAATTAACTTAATTCTACATGCTCTCAACATTCCGAAAGTTTTTCCATTCTTAACCATTCCTATTATAGTGCAGATACGCCATTTTGATAAGCTGGATTCATATTTGGTTCAACATCATTCTTAAAATTTTCTGAAAGTTTACGTTTATACCCATAGTTGTTTCTTAGAAGTTGCATATAAGCAATTTCGACAACCTGGCACCATACACTGCCTTTTGATTTATCTTGCTCCATAACCATGTATAAATTATACATCTCATAGGACCTAATAGAGCAAACATATCAAAATGGTCTGGATCAGCTACAAAATTGGTTATTCCATGCAGGTTATAAACATGAAATTTGAATTTCCCCTGCTCCACCCTCATTGTCCAAAAGTGGTTGAAAATGTCAATACTATCCTCCAAGTCATACCCAATAAGCCAAATCTCAAAGTCAAAATTTAATATTAGCTATACCCCTCCCCCACCCCTTAGCGCAGACTTTCTAACCCTTCCTCTTTATAGAACATCAACAAGTCTTTTGATTTTCTCAAGTTCACCCGTCATTTTGAAATTATACCAAACATTTTCCACTCCATCCCACATGTTGTTCCCAAAAAGTCAAAATTTTTAAGATAGCTGGACCTCGATCCTCGATAATCGATTTCTAATCCTCGATAATAAAACATAAAATCACGAAGAAAGGAAGAAAACGAGGACAATTAACAGCCAGTGAAAAAAATTGAAAAACTATGCAAATATTTCGATCAAGACCTCCGCTTGACCGTCCTCAGTACAGAATAAAACTGATAAAAATATAAAAACCAAACCTTAAAATAAAAACACAAAACTAAAATTGGACGACCCTTTTTTAGTAACGGTGAAAGGGTAACTGAATAAAAAACACAAGTCTAAATGGCATTTCACAATTTCATTTTACGTAAAGCGCTCTTAAAGGCTAATCGCTTTACAGTTTGATTATTATCGGAGATTCTATTGGATTGCACAATATAATTTTGTTGATGTGTGTAAAACGATCAGAATTAATAATTTTGTCATAAATGGGACTTAGAAAAGTTTCTCCAGTGTCTCTATAGAGACACTGGAGAAACTCATCTAAACACTTTGGACTCTAACCTTCAATTCACTTTAGAACTAGAATATAACCACAAACTTCCTTTTCTAGATATTTTAATTTTTAATAGGTCTCCTGGCCTTGAATTTTCTATTTATAGAAAGCCTACGCATAACGATAGGTATTTGCATTTCCGATAGGTATTGCATTTCCTCCAACCCCTTTCCCTGCACAAAAAGAGGAATTGTTATTTCTCGGGTTGACCGAGTAATAAGAATATGCTCAGAGCCTGATATAGACTCAGAACTGAACTATATTAAGGGCATTTTATTTGGCAATGGCTACCCAATAAAAATACTTGAGATCATTATAGAAAAAAGAAGAAAAAAAGGGCAGAAAAGAATGCATCAAATCCACAAACCCCAACAGATACCGTCCCACTGGTGGATGATAAGAAACTTTTCACTGTTCTACCCTATATTCCAAAATTGACTTCATGTCGCCTTTAAGAAATGAAATATTATATAGAACTTTTTTAAAAACGGCAAAGATAAAACCAGCTCCATTTTGGGTAGTGGTGTTTATAGAATTCCTTGTTCTTGTGGCTGTTTTTATGTCAGGGGAGAGGTTACCTGAACATAACCTCTTGTGGCTGTTTTTATGTCAGGGGAGAGGTTATCTGAACATAAGTCCTCAATCGACAAGGCCATGAGGTTACGCCAAAGGCCTGATTTTTTTATTTTCGCCTTGGCGCAACATGTGTATGAGTGTCCACACCAGTTCATTTTGTTTGACAAAACCTCTATTGTTGCCCCCGTTAAAGGTCTCACGCAAGTTTTTAGGGAGGCAGTTGAAATAAAAAAGCACATTCATCAAAAGGTAGCTCTCAATAAAGACACTGGAGAAACTTTTCTAAGTCCCATTTATGACAAAATTATTAATCCTGATCGTTTTTAGATATATCCACAAAATTATATTGTGCAATCAAATAGAATCTCCGATAATAATCAAACTGGAAAGCGATTAGCCTTTAAGAGTGCTTTACGTAAAATGAAATTGTGAATAACCATTTAGACTTGTTTTTTATTCAGTTACCCTTTCACCGTTACTAAGAAAGGGTCGTCCAATTATAGTTTTGTGTTTTTATTTTAAGGTTTGGTTTTTATATTTTTATCAGTTTTATTCTGCAAAGAGGACGGTTAAGCGGAGGTCTTGACCGACATATTTACATAATTTTTTCACTGGCTGTTAATTGTCCTCGTTTTCTTCCTTTCTTCGCGATTTTATAGTTTATCATGATTAGCCAGTGTGGTCTCAGAAATTATTTAACCCTCCATAAGAAATTCGTCACATATACAGTCTTTGATTGCTTTCCAAAAGTATACTCTAGGGAAAGCACTCAGAATCTTAGCCTAACCAACAATCCACAAAAGCTTCCACAAAATACCACAAATTAGGAATTACTTTTTGTCTCATGTCCCCTACCCCCCACACACATATCCAACAAAATATAGTACTTTCTCACAGAAAACAATTTCTAAAATCGTTTAGGTACATAATGGTAAATTGCAAAAGTTACACTTGTTGTCCCAGGGGCTGTGGGGCCCAATTTCCTGTGGAGGTGGGGGCTACAATTTCCATTTTATTTGTTTGGAAGACTGTTGATAGGCGCAAGAATTGGCTAAACGTCTTTGGAAACATTCACTGGAATAGTATAGCAATATGTTACATCAGTAGCATATTACCACCACCTTAACTCTAAGTATTAAAATTTACGTAATGCACAAGAAAACTGCTTGTCAATAGTGAATGGCTAGGTTACAAGGGGATGGTTGGGCTTTAGCGTCATTTTAAGCAGCTGGATATGAGAGCTTACGTTTCAGATCTTGTAGTTTTTGATATTTTGAAATACATCTAGCCCAAATAAAGTAACAATATATTTATTACACTGAAAATGCAACTCTTGGCCAAAATACAATATATTCTCAATATTTGTAGGAAAAGTAGGCTAAATGTTAGGTTTGAACCCAAAGCCCTGTACAAAAAATGTGTATAAATATACAAAACGTTTTGCTGAATAGCCTAAAATAAAACAAAAGGTTTTTCTTTACACCAAGCAAAGTTTGGTATCCTTTTGTGATAACCTATAATAAAGACCAAATGGAAGAATCGTAAGCAACAAAAAATTAAAATAAATCCCATAGAACATTCTACCTCAATTTTGGAATATACGTAGAATACTCCAGAATCCCTTTTTTTTCTTCATTATTTCATTTGTCTTACATTCCCTTTGCCTGCTCAATCTTACATGTGGAGGGATTTTTGCAGTGGATATTGTCTGAGGAAAATTTTCCAGGAGGGGGGGGGGGATATTTTCCGCAGGGAAAAATACGTCAAACACTGTTTTTATGCCTAACATTCCCTTCACTGAGAAACTTTGTCCCATGGGCATGTCGACATGTTCCATGTCGTACACAGAAACAGAAAAATAGTGTCGTTTTAAATGTTGTTTGTCATTTCTATTTCCATTCTAATAAATGGATACCCTGCCCCGATAAAATCGATTTGGGTATTGGGTACTGCGCAGTATACATATCGGCAGTCATGTCTTTCAAGTGATAGTCATAAACCGCTTTATCTGTGTCCTACTTAACTTCGCATATCTTACTTCAAAGGTTGATATATTATGGGAGGCATTGAGGTAACAGATGTTCATGTTTTGCCATTTTCTCTATTCCTTCAAACTACAATTTTTCACATCAGTCTTGTAGCGTCCTTCAAAAACGTTAAAAATTGAAGTATCATTGAACATATGGGAACTTGTAATTAACCGGAGAAAAGAAAACAAACATTTAGAAAACCGCAAACTCCTTCCTTCTTTTTCTATACTAACCAGTTAAAAGAGGAGGGAATTGGGGTACCTATTGGTTACTTGGAACACACGCGACAAGAACCGCATATAGAATCTCAAAGATCCTAATGAAACACAGGTTTCCTCTGCCTAGTGAGGTATTGCTCACTCCGTGAAAAATATTTAAACTTTGTTTTTTAGGGTTGAAAGGGCAAATAAAGGTACCTAGGTTAGGCTAGGTTACGTCTTTAATATATGCTTTGCTTTACCCCTCCCCCCCCCCTATTGTGCAAATGTATAGCCCAAATTTGTTTCTAAACTATTATATTTTCATTGTATTTGTTTTCATTAGCATTAATCAAACTTCCCTTCTCGAGTGTGTTCCAGCTAACCGATAAGTACCGGGATTAGTTATAACTCTAGAATAGATGCTGCTAAGAATGAAATATGCTAAGAAAATAATTTTTACTTCATAGTATGGACAATTATTGTTAACACACTTTGACTGCAGCTCCATTTATACTTTACATATACATTATACTATAGGCTTTTATACAACAGAAAATTTCCAAGTAAGATACAAATTCTGAAGGTTGTCATGTGTCCTAGCACTGTAGTAATAGAAAAAAAATAGAACCAAAGAGAAACTATGTGCAGAATTCATACAGTAGGCCTACCAAAAAAAAAAAATCCTTAAAATGATTTCTTTTTATGCTACAGAGAACGAATTTAAGCTGTTGATTTCTATTGTAATAGGGTTTGTCAGTCTAATCTTCACCAATTGCTGTAAATATTGCAAGACTAATTATAGTTCAGAAAGGCTTATAGGCTTGTACTAAACACTGCTAGCTTTTATTTCCAACCTACCCAGCCCCTGGTCACCAAAAACCTTTACAGAAATTTCATTGTTATTGGACAAAATCACCTTAAAATGTGTAAGTAAACTACAGAAAAATATGAAGATATATCAAACAGGTAAAATGCCGATTTTACATGGATCCATAAAACACCCGATTTTTTTAACTTGTCCAATTTTATCATTTACAACACTAGTTTCAACAAAAAATGAACATACCTTCATTATTGCCATTGATTATATTAGTTTCAATAGAATCAGGATCTACCTTCAACTGTGTAGAAATACAGGAGAGAAAGTCCATACAAGCATCTTCAAATTTTTGTGGCAAAACTGAATTTGGGTCAAATAAACTAACATTTTCAGCAGCCATTTGTCTTCAGATTTTAAAATATAAAAAAAAATCAATCACTTTGAGGAATTCTCTAAAATAGCGCAATGCATAATAAGACAACCAAAGAAGACCCCATTCCAGGAGAAAGGGCTTGAAACTGTGCATGTTATGAAAACAAGGAATACTAAAAAATAGTGCAATTCTTTGTTAACCTAAGTCCTGTCTCCAAAGGAAATCCTGCTTATTAAAAAAAAGCAATAGGTAAACTAAAAATGGTTGCTAAACAAAAACAAAAAATTAATAAAAAAAATAACAGTCCTTCATTTTTCATCCGAACTTTTTGAAAAATCCCCTTTTTATTTCAACGTCCTTAAAAAACATTTGTGTAGACAAAATTAAAGGGCATTTTACTCCTCCACTTGATAAAACATTAAACTATAGGACTACAGGGTCATCCAAAAGCATAGAAATAAATTTTCTAAAGAATAAAACTTATTTAGATGCATCACCAAGTAGCTTAACCAGCAAGACTTGGACTTGGGCCAAGTAAATTTGACAAATTTAGGAGATGGAAAAAAAGGCAAATACTACAACAGTAATAATAGACTGAATTCAAAAAACAAATTCAAAATATTTTATGACTTTTATACTTCAAGGAGTGTCTTAATCACCAAACTTGCAGCTCATCTAAGACAATACTATTTTAGCCATTTTCTTAACTGTCAATTAAAGACCATACCATTTAAGCCGTGAGTCAAACCAAGCAAGCATTTGAGAAGTATTAAAACTCAATCTTACCTATCGTAATATTTTATGACTTTCATACTTCAAGGAGTGTCTTAATCACCAAACTTGCAGCTCATCTAAGACAATACTATTTTAGCCATTTTATTAACTGTCAATCAAAGACCATACCATTTAAGCCGTGGGTCAAACCAAGCAAGTATTTGAGAAGTATAAAGACTCAGTCTGACCTATTGTGACTGCATTAACTATATTAATTACAACCCTTGCCCCAAGGGCTGTGGGGGATTGACCACCTCAAAAACATATTTTCTATCAGGAAATCACCTACGCTGAACAAAAGGGCTATCACAAAATTTTGATTGGATGGATAGGGGGGACAGATGGGCGTGGGGGGGGGCTAGTTGCCCTCCAATCACTTTTGACTATTAAAAAGGGTACTAGCCCAAAATTTTGAGACAGCTATTTTGTTCAGCGTAGTTGATTTCTAGATAGAAAATATGTTTTTGAGGATGACACTCCCCCAGAACCCTCAGGGCAAGGGTTTTAAGTTATGCCCTGGGGGCACATAAGGTTTTTATAGAAGGCGTTGTTGTAGAAACTTCGAAAAAGACTCATTCGATTGGAAATTCATAGGGCTAGTGCCGTTTTAAATAGTCGAAAGTGATTGGAGGGCAACTAACCCCCCTCTCACGCCCACCTTTTCCTCTAACACATCCAATCAAAATTTTGAGATAGCCATTTTATTAAACGTAGTTTTATGTTCTGGAAATTAGGTCTTTGAGTATGACACCTCCCCCACAGCTCTCTGGGCAAGGGTTTTAAGTTATGTCCTGGGAGCATATAATGTTTTGTATGGACAACGTTATCGTAGAAACTTCAGAAAGGGCTCATTCGATTGGAAATTTAAATGGCTAGTTCCCTTTTTAACAGTCGAAAGTGATTCTAAGGCAACTGACACCCTTTCATCGCCCTTCTTAATAGTCGAAGTTATTGAAGGGTAATTAGCCCCCCCCCCACGCCCATCATTCCCCCAAACACGTCCAATCAAAATTTTGAGATAGTCATTTTGTTCAGCGGAGTTGATTTCCAGATAGAAATTTTTTTTTTGAGGAGGACACTAAGTTATGCCCTGGGAGCATATAATGTTTTGTTTAAACAACGTTGTCGTAGAAACTTCAGAAAGGGCTCATTCGATTGGAAATTTAAATGGCTAGTTCCCTTTTTATTAGTCGAAGGTGATTCTAAGGCAACTGACACCCCTTCCACGCCCTTTTTAATTGTCGAAAGTGATTGGAGGGCAAAACCATTTCTCCAAACACATTTGAATCAAAATTTTGATGTAGCCATTTTGTTCAACATAGTTGTTCTGGTAAGTTCTGGAAATTATTTGGTTGAGCCGGACACTCCCTCCAAAGTTTTCAAGGGCAAGGGTTATAAGTTATGCTCTGGGGGCATATATGGTTCTTATAAACAGAATGTTCGTATAATCTTCAGAGAGGGCTCATTTGATTGGAAATTGAAAGCTCTAATTCACTTTTTAAGCATCAAAAGATAATGGAGGGTAACCAGCTTCTCCCCCCAACCGTTTTTTCCCAAATGCATCAAATAAAAATTTTAAGATAGCTATTCTGTTAAAAACCGTTCAAAGATCATACAACACAAAATCCGGTGTCGACACAACCTCCCAGAGCTCGGGGACAGGCGTTGTAAGTTATGTCCTGGGGGCATATATGGGTCTTATGGACGGGACGCTCGTATTAACTTCAAAGAGGGCTCATTTGATTGGAAATAGAAAGTTCTTGTTCACATTTTAAGAGTCAAAAGAGATTGGAGGCCACCTAGCCTCTCCCCCTCCACGCCCTTTTTTTCCTCAAACCCATCTGATAAGAAATTTGAGATAGCTTTATTCTAAATAGTTCAAAGACCATATAACGAAAACTCTGGGGTCAACACAGACCCCAGGGCCCGAGGGCAGGTGTCGTAAGTTATGCCCTAGGGGAAGATATGGTTCTTATTGAAAGGATGCTCGTAAAAACTTTAGAGATGGCTCATTTGATTGTAAATTGAAAGTTCTAGTTCAGTTTATTAGAGTCAAAAGAGATTGGAGGTTAACTAGCCCCCCCCCCCCCTCGCTCCTTTTCCCCCAAATGCATCCAATAAAACATTTGAGATAGCCATTAAGTTAAAAATTAATCAAAAGTCAGATAACAAAAACTGAGGTGTCATTACAACCCCTCCAGGGCCCGGGGACGGGCGTTGTAAGTTATGCCCTGGGGCATATATTGTTCGTATGAAAGGGATGTTCGTATAAACTTCAGAGATTTCTCATTTGATTGGAAATTGAAACTTTGAGCTCACTTTTTAATAGTCAAAAGAGATCCGAAGGCAGCTAGCCCCCCCCCCCACGCCTTCTTTTTCCAAACCCATCTAATGAAAATTTTCAGATAGACATTTTGTTAAAAATAGTTCAAAGGTCGGATAAGAAAAAATCTGGTGTCAATACAACCCCCCAGGGCCCAGGGGAAGGCGTTCTAAGTTACGCCCTAAGGGCATGTATGGTTTTTATGAAAGGGATGCTCGTATAAACTTCATAGAGGGCTCATTTGGTTGGAAATTGAAAGTTCTAGTTTACTTTTAAAGAGTCAAAAGAGTTAAGGGCAACTACCCCCCCCCACGCTCTTTTTTTCCCCAAACCCATCCACTACAAATTTTGAAATAGCCTGTTTTCTGAAACTTTTTCGAAAATTAGAAAACAAAATCTCCCCAGAGGGCCCGGGGGATAGGCGTTGTAATTGTTGTCCTGGGGGCGTATATGGTTCTTATGAAATCGATGCTTGTATAAACTTCAGAGAGTGCTCATTTGATTTGAAATTGAAAATTATAGTTCACTTTTTAAGAGTCAAAAGATGTCCGAGGGCAACTAGCCCCCCCCCCCCACACCCTTTTTCCCCAAGCCCATCCAATAAAATTTTTAAAATAGCCATATCATCAAAAATAGTTCAAAGGTCTGATAAGAAAAATTCCTTTGTCGACGCAGCCTGCCAGGGCATGGAGACAGGCGTTATGAGTAATGCTCTAGGGGCATGTATAGTTCTTATGAAAGGGATGCTCGTATAAGCTTCGGAGTTTGGCGGGACCCTCCGATCTTTTTTCAATCTGTGAAAATGAACTACAACTTTTAATTTCCGTTCAAATGAACCTTCTCTGAAGTCTATACGAGCTTCCCTTTCATAAGAACGACATGCGGCACAAGGACATAGCTTACAATGCCTGCCCCCCAGGCCCTGGGGGGATCTGTCGACACCGGAGCTTTTGTTTCCTGACCTTTGAACTATTTTGAAAAATGGCTCCCTCAAAGTTCTTATCGGATGGGTTTGAGGAAAATAGTGAATGGAGGAGGGAGCTACTTACCCCCTACCTTTTTTGAATCTTACGAAGTGAACAAGAACTTTCAATTTCCAATCATATGAGCCCTCCGAAGTTTATACGAGCATACTTTCCATATGAACCATATGTGCCCCCAGAGCAATATTTACAACGCCTGCCCTGGGCCCTGGAGGGTTGTGTCGACACAGGAGTTTTTCTTACTTTTCAATACTTTAGGAGTTTTCAATACTTTATAGAAAGTATTGTCGTAGAAACTTCAAAAAGGGCTCATTCGATTGGAAATTGAAATGGCTAGTGTCTTTTTTAATAGTCGGAAGTATTTGGAAGGCAAATAACACCCCTTCCACGCCCACCATTTCCCCAAACACGCCCAATCAAAATTTTGAGATGGCCATTTTGTTCAACGCAGTTGAAAGTTCTGAAAATTATGTTTCTAAGGAATATACTCCCCCCAGAGTATTCAAATTAAGGGTTGTAAGTTATGCCCTGGGGGCATATAAGGTTTTTATTGAAAGCTTTGTCGTAGAAACTTGAAAAAGGGCTCAGTTGATTGGAAATTCAAAGAACTAGTGCCCTCTTTAAGAGTCGAAAGTGATTGGAGATAAGATATTTATTTCAAAAAATTACTATCACAAATCCCAAAGGGCCGAATTCGCATAATAGGAGGGTGACTAACCCCCCTCTCACGCCCACCTTTTCTCCGAACACATCCAATCAAAATTTTGAGAATGCCATTCTGTTCAACGTAGTTGAAAGTTCTGAAACTTAGGTCTGTGAGGATGACAACCCCTCCCCCCACAGCCCTCGAGGCAAGTATTATAAGTTATGCCGTGGGGACATATAAGAATTTTATAGAAAGTGTTGTCGTAGAAACTTCAAAAAGGGATCATTTGATTGGAAATTGAAATGGCTAGTGCCCTTTTTAATAGATGAAAGTAATTGGAGGGTAACTAACCCCCTATCACGCCCACCATTTTCTCAAACACATCCAATCAAAATTTTTAGATAGCCAATTTGTTCAACGTAGTTGAAAGTTTCGGAAATAAGGTCTCTGAGGATGATAACCCCCTCAGAACCCTCAGGGCAAGGGTTGTAAGTTCTGCCCTGGGGGCATATAAGCTTCTTATAGAATGTCTCGTCATAGGAACTTCAAAAAGGTCTCATTTGATCGGAAATTGAATGGGCTAGTACCCTTTTTAATAGTCGAGAGTGATTGGAGGGTGGCTAGCCCCCCTCTCACGCCCACCATTTCCCCAAACACATCCAATCAAAATTTTGAGATAGCCTTTCTGTTCAACATAGTTGAACGTTCTGAAAATTATGCTATTGAGGATGACAATCCCCCCACGCCCCTCAGGGCTAGGATTGTAAGTTATGCCCTGGGGTAAATAAGGTTTTTATAGAAAGTGCTCTTGTAGAAACTTCAAAAAGGGCTCATTTGATTGGAAATTGAAAGGGCTAGTGCCCTTTTTAATAGTCGAAAGTGATTGGAGGGTAACTAACCCCCCTTTCACGCCCACCATTTCCGCTAACACATCCAATCAAAATTTTGAGATAGCCATTTTGTTCAACGTAGTTGAAAGTTCTGGAAATTGGGTTTTTGAGAATGGCAAACCCCCAACCCCTCAGGGCAAGGGTTGCAAGTTGTGCCCTGGGGGCACATACGGTTTTTACAGACAGTGTTGTTGTGGAAAGTTCTAAAGGGCTCATTCCATTGGAAATTTAAAGGAATAGTGCCCTTTTCAAAAGTCGAAAGTGATTTAAGGGCAACTAGCCCCCATCTCACGCCCATCATTTCCCCAAACACATGCAATCAAAATTTTGAGATAGCCATTATGTTCAACATAGCAGAAAGTTCAAGAAATTAAGACTTTAAGGATGACAACCCCCACCCCCTCTCCTTCCCCACAGCCCTTAGGGCAAGGGTTATAAGTTATGCCCTGGGGGCATATAAGGTTTTTATAGAAAGTGATGTTGTAGAAACTTCTAAATGGGTTCATTCAATTGGAAATTCAGAGGGCTAGTGCCCTTTTTAATAGTCAAAAGTAATTGAAAGGCAGCTAGCCCCCGTCTCAAGCCCACCATTTCCCCAAACACATCCAATCAGATCGGATGTCAGAATATAATTTGTATTTTACTGAAAAAAAATTCTTTAAATGCTTACACTTTTATAACTAAGAAATCAAAAATTAATTAAGACTTTAAGGAATAAATATCAGCATATGTATAATAAACTGACAATGCACATTTTTTTCAGTAATTTTTTTTGAATTTTTTTCAGTAAAGTACACATTGTATTCTGGGGTTTAGAAACCTTGGGGCTTAGAAACCTACTCATATCAATTTCTGCCCGTTTTGACTTTGACTCTATTATTTATTTTAATTTCTGTTTGTTTTGGGTTACGTTTATTTATTGAAACTTATTTGTGGTAGTTGAATTCTGGGTAGATTATTCGATTCCATTTTTGTTCATTTTGGTTTAATGGAGGTCTTTACTTTAAAAAAAAACATATTTGCTGAAATTTTTTTTAATTAATTACGACAGAAGACCAACTATTTCGAATATAAATTGATAAGCCACCTTTCACCCTGACTTTCCTATTGCGGAAACAACACTTCATCTTGGATGTATCCAGTAAGGAAACATGAATATTATCGGATAAAAAGGTTTCACAAACAATAACAACGGCATGTGGACACGAAGCTAGTAAGTACCTGACTTCGTTGTGAGCACTTTGTAAACCTTGAGCATTTAATTCTAGTACGCTTAGAGGAAATTTACACTGGCCAAGAGCACTGGGTAGCTGGTGACTGTACATAGAAAAGTCACATTCTGGCAAGTCTTGAAAATGATATCTAATTTCAACTTCGAATCTAAAAATTCTTGGAAACGGTTACGCCAATTAGACAACTTGACTACACATACTTTTGTTCATTATTTTGGCTAGTTCAATATATGCCTTAAAATTCACCAAAAGTTTAAACTTGATACCCTTAGTTATTCTTGAAATATAGCTGATACACATTTTGATAACAAGGATGCACTGAGCATCTTTTAATTTAGTGATAGATTTAGAATGAATCTATTTTTCAATCAGTGGAGACGGAAAAATAACCTTTTTCTTATTTGAAACAAGCCTTGATGGCAAGTTTTTATGAACTTATTTTACAATCTCTCTCAATCGCTCCATGAATGAAAGTCAATTGTATTGAATATTGTTGAAACTTTTCTGACTATTTTTTAGTCAAAAATTAGACATTTAGCCGTCAAGCAGTGGACACTTAGAGGTGTTATACATGTGAGAAATGGCTCACATATTATGCCATTTAAGACAATTACTGACGTTGCCAATATTTAAAGTTTTGAGACCCAACCGTCCATTTGAATAAAGTATAGTTACATGGTTGTCACTGTGTCACTAACAAATTTACTTTCATATAAGGGACAGTGTTATTTCGTTTCTTTTAATACTATTTATTAGGCTAAAAGAAAAAAACTTCTTGGTAACGACTAGAAATTACAGTGGCTTTGTCTTCTCTGCTTATGATCCATATACCAAAATAGTTTCGAAAACAGATCTAATTTAGAAGTTGGGTATATAATGAGTATCGGTAGAAAAATGTAGGTATAATGTATAGTAAAGGGGGGGGGGTATTTTAAAACTTGAAAGAGTGACAGATGTTCAGGAAATAATACTGTTTCACAAGAGATATTTAGCGAAATTCTAACTTGTAACTGAGATAGACGGTAAGCCTTAAGAAGAAGCAAACAATTATTCAATTACTTGGAGTTTTTGTACGAATGGAACGTTTTGTTTAAGAGAATGTCACCCCTCCTACTGGGTTCATAATTATGAAAAAAGTTTATATTTTTAACCTAGGTTTATAAATGGTTCATAATTTAGAAGAAAGTTTCATAAAGTTCATATTTTCTTATGATCAGCTGTAAAGCACTTGCGGTTACTGTTTTTTTTTCCTTATAAAGGACAAGCGAAGCAAATGTGTCAGAGTTTTTCAAAACTTTGTCTGCTCTCCCATTCAAGTGGGGATAATTTTTTATCCGATAAAGTAACATACGGTGAGGCGCGGAAGAAAAAATGTCGAAGGCACAAAAAGTTGATGCCCTGAACTTCAGGAGTAGTGCCAGAACTACCTTCTTTGCCACTGGCCGCCATATTGAAGAGAAAGCCCTAGGTCAAAGTTTCCTTCAGCATTTCCGGGGCCTGTGGCTGGATGATTCAAATCCTGAGACAAGAACAAACGACTTTGTGAAAATCATTGGATTTATGCCTTTCCGTGTGAATACTGAAGCTGCCAGTGACAAATGGTAATTGCTCCAGCTGAAACCGAGTTTGCCTAAGAACGTGACTTCATCAAGGGTGGATGTTTTATGGAGCTCGGTTTTTAATCTGAAAAACCATCAAGGACAGATCATCCCCTTGTTTCGAAGATAGTAAAAGGAGCTCTCTACGTGTTACATGGGAATGCTGACATTGAACATGATTTTTCCCGGTCAGGACGGATCATGACCGAGGAAAAATCATCGATGAAAGTGAAAATGCTCAATCCTAGACTGATAGTCTCTGACGCTCTAAAGAAGTTTGAGAATAGGCCCGAGTTAGTCCCTATTACCAGAGCTGTTGAATTTGGGGTGAAATGCGTGCCAGAGCTATAAACTGCACCTGGATGCGGAGCAATCTAGACAGGATGAATAGGAGTCAAAAGGAAAGAAGAAAAGGAAAAGAAGAGAATGTTATCTGAGAAGAAGACCCTTGAACACATGGAAAAAATATTTGATTGGGAAGAAGACAGTTGAAAAGAAGAAGCGACTAGATGCTGAATGGTTTCTTTAAGAAACCGAAAAAAGTCATATATGCCGAAGATTTTGTAGAAGTAAGCCTCGCACAAAGTATGATTGAGGCTTTGAGCCAGAAGATGCGCGAAGAAGATGAGGCAGCCAGAGAGGTTGAGTGAATACAGATCAGGGTAAACAAACCAAAGCTGTCCTTAGTTTCGTCATATTTTGCAAAATAGAACAAGTAGAGTGGAGTATTTTGTACTGGTGTAATTTGTGCTGTTGTATTTTTTATTTTTATTCAAATTAAAAGCATTTAATGGAACTCATGAAAAAAATAAGAAGAATAAAATACCAGTGATGAAAACATCAACTACCACTTGTTGTGTCCGCAGGAAGTTTTTGAGGTGCACATATCGTAGATTCAGGTTCATAATTGGTTCATAAAAAGTGCAATCAAAAGTTCATGAAGTTCAGATTTTTGTGGTAAAAATTCATAAAGTTCACATTTCTTATAAAAAAAAATCTAGCGGGAGGCCTGGAATGTTCACATTTCAAAACTTTTGCATAAAAGAGAAAAACAAATAATCCACTTAGAATTTGCGTAGTTTTACTGGAATATTTAATTTTGCATCATAACGTATTCTTTTTCTTCTCAAAAGGGCTGATTGAAATAAGAATTAGAAGAAGAGACCATAATAACAAACTTTCGTAGTCTTTTTTAGCATTTGAATAGGAAAGTCAAAACTAAACACTAAATTTTTAATGTCTTATTTGTCATACAGTTCTTGGTAATGAACTAAGGAGTAAGGAGATCCTCGGCTCAATAGTAACCAAAGCTTTAACAAACAAAATTGTGATCAACATGAAAAATTTTTCATGCTGATTTCAAACGTATAAGAAACATTAACTTTAATGCTACCCATCAAAAGTTACGGGCCTGAGAAATGTTGCTTTATTTTTGAAAAGGGGGGCTGCCCCTCAACGTGCAACACATAATAAAATAGTGCTAAAATAGCAAATTCGTGCTACAGGTGACAACCCTGATCACAACACCGGATTCAGCGTATCAGAGAACCCTACTGTAGGGGTTTCAAGCTCCCATCTGCAAAATTGTGGAATTTATGTTGTTTTTTTTTCAGAAGAATGATCACAGATGTTTTTTTTTTTTTTTTTTTTTTTTTGTTCTTACCAAAGCAAGGGTGATCGTATCGAGGCAATGGTCCTAGAGTATTGGGAGAGGAAACTTAGAAGGAAATCAAAAGTTCTTGTCCCTTTTTAAGTAACCAAAAAGATTGGAGTGCAACTACCAACCCCCCTCCCCCCCCCAATACCACGCCCCTTTTTCCTCAAAGTCGGACGACCAAATTTTGAGATTGCCATTTTGTTCTGAATAGTTCAAAGATCCAATAAATGCCTGTGGGGATGACATGATCCACCCCCTCCCCACACACACAACTGCTAGGGAAAGGGCTGCAAGTTATAACATTTACCTGTTGTTTATATCTAGTATTTGTTATTGGGAAGTATACAGACATTGCTCGTGGGAAGAGATTTTCAACAGGGAAATTTTTTGTTGGTATGGAGTGTCTGGGGATGATCTTTCAAGGGGAACTTTTATACAGGGGGAATTGGCCAGAATTCCGATATGAAATTCGTTTTATTTGTCTTACTTTCTCTTTGACGACTTAATTTTACATGTGGAGATTTTCTTTGGGAAATTTTGCCTGGGATGAAATTCTCTGGGGATTTTTTTATGCAGGGGAATTTTCCGCGGGGAAATTTTATCATCTGGAATAAATCTTTATGGAGTAATTTTCTGCGGGAGAAACTTTCCATAGGAGGGGGAGGGGGTCCGAGAAAAATTTTCAACATGGGAGGGATTTTCTGTATGAATTGAAAAAACGATCAGATACTAAATAAAAAACAAGAGTTTTTTTTCGAATGAGCGTATGGTAAGAAGAATTAATCAGATGAAGTCGTGAGCAGGAAATTTTCTAAGGTATTTGTAGCGAGGCCTGAATTGTCAGGGGATTTTAAGTGGGAGAACGTTTCATGGAGGATTTTTTCTTGGGGAAGGGAAGGTGGGTTCCCCGGCATTATTTGAAAAACGATCAGTAATTAGAAAAAAAAACAAGTTTTTTCGTCTGAAAATAAGGAGCTACATTAACTTAAAACGAGTAGAAATTGTTCTGTATATTCTACTGAATAACTATGTGAATCTGGTAGCAATGGTAAAAAAAAATTTTCGTCACACCTCAGAGTAATGGACTTGTTCATCCCGATGTTCAATGAACAAGTATATAAATCTAGTGTTGATGGCAAAATTTATTCTCTTTTTTTACACTGCAGAGTAATGCATTTAGTCATGCTGATGGTCACTGAATAACCGTATGAATCTGGTAGCAACGGTAGAAATTCCTTATATTTTTTTTTCGTCACACCGCAGAGACGTGCATTTGATCATCTGAATGTTCATTGAATAACTATATAAATCTAGTGTTGATGGTAGAATTTATTCTTTTTATATTTTTACACTGTATAGCAATGCATTTAGTCATGCTGATGGTCACTGAATAACCGTATGAATCTGGTAGCAACGGTAGAAATTCCTTAGATTTCTTCCTTTTTTGTCACATTGCAGTGCCATGCATTTGATAATGATGGTGTTCATTGACTTACTTTTTTTGACTTATCGCTCTTGCTCAGCAGGGTCGCCAGTGTAGAGGAAACTGGTTGACAGCACTGTCAGTCTTCTCCAAGCAGCCCTGTCCAGGGCTAAGGATGGGGCCTCATTTGGGTCAATGTTGCGGTTGAGGAGGCGTTGATGGTGCGCGGCCTCCCTCGAGGACGTTTCCAAACAATCGAGGGATTGAAGTCCGATTTGATCCTTGCAGGGGTAGTTGGCGGAAGGCAGAGTAAGTGGCCGTACCATCTTAGAGAACGAGCTTCTACATGAGAGGAGAGGTTCACCAACTTGAAGGTCCTCAGGATCTCAGTATTGCGGATCTTGTCATACCATTTGAAGCCTTCAACTCGACGCAGGTATATAGTTTCGATGACATTGACCTTTCTTAGTTGTGTCTGGGTTATCGGCAATGTCTCAAAAGAGTACAGCATGATGCTTGAGACTGTGGCACTGTAGATACGGGCTTTTGTAAAGCGACTAATTTGCGGTTTGTGGAAGACTGCTCTCAGGGGCCGTCCGATTGCAGAGTTTGCCTTGACTGTTCTGAGTTTGCCTTAATTGATCCGAGATAGGTGAACTGCCTTACCACGTCAACAGCTAAGGGTGACACCGATGCGGTCTTTTCTATGGGCATGATCTTCGTTTTCTTCCAGTTGATTTGCAGCCCAACTTTGGAGGCAGTGGAGGAGAGCTTCTCGAGTACAGGCTTAAGTTGGTCGATATTTTCGCTCAGGACGGCTACATCGTTGGCAAAGTCAACATCAGACAAAGTCATCCCGGCATAACTTATGCCAAAAGTGTGGACACGGTGTGTCTCGTTCAAAATGTGGTCGATGACGCAGTTAAACAGCTCAGGTGCAGCAGCGCATCCTTGCCGTACACCATTTTTAATGGGGAAGGAAAAAGAAAGCTTCCCGTTAACAAGGATGGCGCTTTCTGTGCTGCGGTAGAGTTCTTTAAAGAGGCTGACTATCTTTATTGGTAAGCCCGCAGCCTTCAAGATTAGCCAAAGGGACTACCTGTCAACAGTGTCAAAGGCAGAACGAAAGTCAATGAAAGCTAAGTATCATCGAATGACTATATAAAACTAGTGTTGATGGCAGAATTTTATTCTTTTTTCTTTTTTTTTACACTGCATGTGTTCGGGGTGATAGGTGCAAATATTATACCGATAGGCCACGATACCACCAGTGTTATAGTGGCAAGCTACAACGTCACCAGTATTGGCGTAGTAATATACGGGTGTCACCGCTTATTGGAGGGGAAAGCCCTGGCCCCAAATTATAATGTGGTGCCCGCGTCTACCACAACAGCTCTGCAAATATCGAGTTTGGTACTACACTATTTACATGTACCCTGTCCCAGAGTATGATAAGGCGATCGAGTGGTCAAATGGTCACTTTCTAAAGCCAAGTGTACCCGCCTGGGGTTACTACTAGAAATCTCTAACCCTCTCCTTGGAGGTAACAAACCCCACTGTCAATATAATAATGACGGTACCTCGTATCTCTATTCCTACCCTGCCTGGGTTCCGGGAAAACTAGTGCACAGTTTGAAGAAAATGCCTTACTTGTATTCCTCCAAACGGTCACATATAGTAACAAAAATATGCTTCCCCGAACAGGGTCTAAATGCAGACTAACTCAAAAATTATATTCTCTACACAAATTTTGCATAGGGGTGGACCTTCGCTTGGCCCGGCCAATCCTCTCAATCCCCATTCAAAACCCATTCTACTTTTTCTCAGCTTTATCTTTCAATGACTCAAAGCAGCAAGTCCAAAATAGAATTTACTTCAAAGCTTACTTATTGCAAAACAACTATAGCTTAGCAACGAGACTTTAAATTGCCATTGAAAATTATACTATAGGCAAATCTAAGAAAATGTAATTGCGGAACGAAAACAGGTCATTTATCTAAAAATAAAAGAAACAGGGTTAGAACCCCAAACCCCCCCCCCCGTAAGATAAATGACCACCCACGCGCTACCTTGGTCCACCCTTACAAACATAAACACATAACTTCAACTTTACAAAATCCATTTACCTTCTCTCTTCCACCAGTGTCTGTGCTACTACTTCCACCGCTTGGCTCTGCACCGGTTACCATCAACACGTTTCTACTGTAGAACCACCATGGTCTAGATCGTGTAGCATATGCATTAGGTTTTGACAGTTGAAGTCCCCAAAATTCTTAGAAAATATTTAGGCGCAGCACAATCAAAAATAAAAATTTTGTCGCTCTCACGAATTTACATTTGAGAGGAGCAGAGAATCAGTTTCTGGCACATTTGATGATGCCAGCCATCATGAAAAATTGGCAGCACTAGCCTCTTAATTTCCATTTGTGGAAACAACCCACATCTCAATAAAAAAGTAAATTACCCCTTGGCATAAGTTGAAATAGTCTAAGGCCGAAAATGCAAAGGCCTGTGCAAACGATAAGAGTACTGGGAATGAAGTAAAATTTTGAGCTAGCCATGGATCGTCTTTTTTCTGGGTTCCTTCCCCTGGGATAATCAAATGCAGAATACGCATTGATGCTAATTGAAGATGAAACTTCGATACATTTCCCACTGAATAGAATTTGCCGGAAATAATTGTCGGTTCCCATGAAGAGTAAAAATTATTAGTATGGCTACATGACAAGGGTTTGGGCGAAATGTGAAGTGACTTGGAGATAATGTCACCACAGGAATTCAGATTAGAAAGAGCAAATCTCCGTAAAAGGATCGCACCTTGTCCGCTAGTTTTGCATTGAGGAAAAGGGCCATTTTTCGCGAATTCCCGCAGGGGATTTCCCCCAAGGGATTCCTCCCCCTCATAAAGGACCGACATATCTTTTGAATTGATAATACTAATCTCAGATTCCTTTCCAAGTTTTTCCAATCTGACTCGACATATCTCCCAACTTTCCCCCAACAGGTTGTAGGTCATTCATTTCTATTTTGTAACCATCTCGTTTTATTCCCCATGGGTCTTGGACCTCTTTTTCCTCCCTATTATTTATGTTATCAAGGCAGAGCCCATCCAACATTTTTTTCTCCCTATTATATATGTTATCAAGGCAAAGCCCATCCAACATTTTTTTATCTTTCGCCAATGCAGGCTGAATTTCCAAATTTTGTCTCTTTTTTGCATTTCTTTGTTCTTTTTCACTTTTCTCAGTTTTGTCATTCGCGCAAAATAATAAATCATCGTTAAATCTGATCTGGACTCCAGTGTCCACCATCTCTGACTACATTTCTTCATTGTAGCTCCGTTTAATATTTCTTTTCTCTCTTTTAGTTCTCTTTACTTTTACCGCAGAAACAAATATTTCGTTATCAAATGGGAACTGAATTCCGACATTTGGTTTTTCATATTTTACTAAAATTTCCCGAACTTTGCGAGGAAAAGCGCGTACAATAAATTTCGTCTCATTTTTCTTTGGTACAATCAGTGTTTCATTTTGGCCTGTATTTGTTAGCATCTCATATTCATTAAAAGTGTTCTCAAGTTTTCTATTTTCTGCAGATTTTCCTGAAAAATCATTTTCGCGCGTCTTATTTTCAATATTATGTTTTCTTTTTACTTCCGCATCCCATTTTTGTGGATTATCAACATTCTGAACATGCATATCAAGTATTTCACTTTTTCGACAGGTCTGCACAGCCTCCCAATTTGTTTTATGGGCTGGTTCACCTCGCCCCGTAGTCAGCGAAGTTGTATATTTTCTCGTAAAGGTGTTTAATGTTTGGTAATTTTCATATTCTCGGAATTGATCCTTAGACAAATTATTTTGGCTATCCAACGGCCTATAAATAACTTGTGATAAAACATAACTTTGCGAATTTCCCCAACGAGTTTTCATTAGTCTGTCTATTGTTTTTGCAACATCCTGGTAATATTTTTATCCGCCTCGCTATGAGCCTGCCTTTCTTCCTTTCTTTCTTTCTCTTTCTTTCTTTATCTTTCTCTGTTTGTTTCCTATCTTCCTCCTCTTTTTGCTCTCTGGCTTTTCTTTCAGCCTCTATACGTTCTTGTCTTTCTTCCTCTATTTTATCTTTCCTATTTTATGTAAACTAGAGGTGTATACTTTTTGCGGTCTAGAATTTTTCTTGATTAATAGAAGAGCCCTGCCAATACGTTCCATCTGAAATTTGTCAACCCTCTTATTTAACTCTTCGTAGGGTTGAAAATTTTCTTTGAGTGCTGTTGTGTATGCCTCTTAAGTAATGCACGCCAAGTAAAAAACCTTATCCTATTCGTTATATAGATCCTCAATAATCTGTTGACGTTGAGGAGCAATCTTTTCATCCTCCATCCCTTCTCTTAAATGTAAATATGACTCTTAATCATTTCAACAATTGCCGACCGTTCTTTTCGTGTTCCTTAACAATTTCTTCATATATTTGTTATTGCTTTTTATCAGCCTCCGTAAGGATTTTGAAAGCAATATCTTCTGCCTTACTAGCTTCTTTAAATTCCACTAGTTTTCTCAAAATCTCCCTGTGGCTATGATTAGTGTCTTTAGACGTGATTCTTGTCAGAAGATCTTGGTTGCTAAATTTGTTTGAACGACTATTTATTCTAGACCTATCGTTTTTAAGGTTATTTGGTCTCCATACATCCGGAAACCAGAAATATTTCGGTTGATCGCTCACAAAAGCCTCCATATGGGCCTGTTCTCCTCTTTCTACTTCATTTCTACTTTTCTTTTTTTCCTCGTCTCTTTCTTTATAGGCTACTCTAGCCCTTTCGTCCTCTTTTCTATTCTTTCTAATTTCATCCTTTTCAGCCTGCATTTTTTCTTATATTCTCGGTGCTCTCTCTTAAAGGCCTCCATAGTAGCCTTTCTTTTTATTTTCCTACTTTTTCTATGGGCTTCACTCGCCCTTCTTGGTCTTGAGTTAATCTCATCTCTGTCCGAAATTATTTCAAAATTCAGTTAATTTCAAAATACCTCTTCAGTCTAAATGAAAATTCTTTTATCCATGTAACTTCCGGTTTCTCGTGAGAAATTGCTGCGTGTCAATTAGCCTTATATTTTTGCACACTAATTAGTTGCGCGATATATTGATCGTAAATTTTATCTATTATGATCTAACAAGGCACAGCCCATAATAGATCTTCATAATTCTATTAATTGATTCTTTTTTTATTCTCTTTATATGTAATCAAAATAGGCTACTCTGTAGGCTAAATTAACTTGTCTCTTCGAAAACGCGGAATTCTTTTACTATCAGGTTCACTCATAGGACCTTTTCTTGCTGTCACCAATGTTGGGGGTGATAGCCACCAAAATTATACCAGTAGGCCATGATGCCACCAGTGTTATAGTGGTAAGCTTCAACACCACCAGTATTGGCGTGGTAGTGTACGGGTGTCACCACTTATTGGAGGGAAAAGCCCCGGCCCCAAATTATAATGTGATGCCCGCGTCTACCACAGCGGTTCTGCAAATATCGGGTTTGGTACTACCATATTTACAGTATACCCTATCCCATGATATGATAACGCGATCGAGTGATCATATGGCCACTTTCTAAGGCCAAGTATACCCGCCTTTGGTTACCACTAGAAATCTCTAACTCTCTCCTTGGAGGTAACAAAACCCCCTGTCAATATAATAATGACGGTATCTCGAAACTCTAATCCTACCCTGCCTGGGTTCCGGTAAAACTAGTAAACAGTTTGTAGAAAATACCTTACTTGTATTCTTCCAAACGGTCACATATAATAACAAAAATATGCTTCCCCGAACGGGGTCTAAATACAGACTAGCTCAAAAATTATATTCTGTACACAAACTTTGCATAGGGGTGGACCTTCGCTTGGTCCAGCCAATCCTCTCAATCCCCATTCAAAACCCATTCTACTTTTTTTCAGCTTTGTCTTTCAATGACTCAAACCAGGAAGCCCAAAAAAGAATTTACTTCAAAACTTACTTATGGCAAAAAAACTACAGCTTAGCAACGAGACTTTAAATTGCCATGGAAAATTATACTATAGGCAAATCTAAGCAAATGTAATTACGCAACGAAAACAGGTCATTTGTCTGAAGAGAAAAGAAACAGGGGTAGATTCCCAACAGCATGGTATTACATTTAATCATACTGATGGTCACTGAATAACCGTTGAATCGGGTAGCAACTGAAGAGATTCTATAGATTTTTTTCAAACCTCAGAGCAATGCATTTGATCATGCTGTTCATTGAATAACTGTATAAATCTAGTGTTTATGGTAGAATTTTATTCTTTTTCTTTTTTTTACACTGCGGGGTATTGCACTTAATCATACTGATGGTCACTGAATAACCGTTGAATCGGGTAGCAACTGAAGAAATTCTTTAGATTTTTTTTTTAAACCTCAGAGCATTGTATTTGATCATGCTATTTGTTGAATAACTATATAAATCTAGTGTTGATGGGAGAATTTTTTTTCTTTTTTTTACACTGCAGGGTATTGCATTTAATCATAATAAAGGTCACTGAATAACCGTTGAATCGGGTAGCAACTAAACAAATTCTTTAGATTTTTTTTTCAAACCTCAGAGCAATGCATTTGATCATGCTGTTCATTAAATAACTATATAAATTTAGTGTTGATGGTAGAATTTATTCTTTTTTCTTTTTTTTTTACAGTGCAGGGTATTGCATTTAATCATACTGATGGTCACTGAATAACCGTTGAATCGGGTAGCAACAGTAGAAATTCTTTAAATTTTTTTTTCAAACCTCAGAGTAACGCATTTGATTATGCTGTTCATTGAATAACTATATTAATCTTTGATACTGCAGAGCAACGCATTTAATCATGCTGATGGTCAATGAATAACCGTACAAATATGGTAGCAACGGTAAAAATTCCTTAGATTTCTTCCATTTTTGTCACGTTGCAGTGCCATGCATTTGATAATGATAGTATTCATTGAATGACTATATAAATCTGGTGCTGATGGTAGAATTTTGTTTTATTTTTTTCCTCTATTTTGACGCTGCAAAGCAATGCATTTAATCATGATGATAGTTAATGAATAACCGTATGAATCTGGTAGAAACGGTAGAAATTCCTTAGATTTCTTCTTTTTTGGTCACATCGCAGTGCCATGCATTTGATAATGATGGTGTTCATTGAATGACTACATAAATCTGGTGCTGATGGCAGAATTTTTTTTCTTTATTTTGAAGCTGCAAAGCCATGCATTTAATCATGATGATGGTTAATGAATAACCGTATGAATACAGTAGAAATTCTTTAGATTTTTTTGTCACACCACAGAGCCATGCATTTGATCATGCCTGTGTTCATTGAATAACTATGAAAATTTAATGTTGATGTTGGATTTTATTCTTTTTTTTCTTTATTTTGGCACTGCAGAGCAATGTATTTAATCATGCTGATGATCACTGAATAACCGTATGAATCTGGTAGCAACGGTAGAAATCTTTAGATTTTTTTTGTCACACTTCAGAGCTATGATTGATCATGCTGGTGTTCATTGAATAACTATAAATCTAGTGGTGATGTTTTTTTGTTTTTTTTTTACACTGCAAGGTATTGCATTTAATCATGCTGATGGTCACTGAATAACCGTATGAATCTGGTACCAACGGTAGAAATTCTTTAGATTTTTTTTGTCACACTTCAGAGCTATGCATTTGATCATGCTGGTGTTCATTGAATAACTATAAATCTAGTGGTGATGTTTTTTTTTTGTTTTTTTTTTACACTGTAAGGTATTGCATTTAATCATGCTGATGGTCACTGAATAACCGTTGAATCGGTAGCAACTGAAGAAATTCCTTAGATTTTTTTTCGAAATTACTTAGATTTCTTTTTTTTTGTCAAATCGCAGTGCCATGCATTTGATAATGATGGTGTTCATTGAATGACTGTATAAATCTGGTGCTGAGGGTAGAATTTTCTTCTTATTTTTCTTTATTTTGAAGCTTCAAAGCAATGCAATTAATGAAGATGATGGTTAATGAATAACTGTATGAATCTGGCAGCAACTTTAGAAATTCTTCAGAAATTTTTTTGTCCCACCACAGAGCCATGCATTTGATCATGCCTGCGTTCATTGAATAATTATGAAAATTTAGTGTTCATGGTAGGATTTTTTTTTCTTTATTTTGGCACTGAAGAGCAATGCATTTAATCATGCTGATGGTCACTGAACAACCGTATGAATCTGGTAGCAATGGTAGAAATTATGTTGCTCGCCACTTAAGTGAAAAGGTTGTCAAATGCCGCTATCATATTATATTACCTTGCGATTGCAAACATTTAATTAAGAATGTTGATAAATTTTGTTCAAAAGTCCTCTTTTTTTCACTAGTTGAGACGTAATTCAAATATACTAATTGGAAAACGTCATTATGTTAAAATGTAACTTTAATTGTCGGATAAAATTTTAGGATTTAGAACATGTTTAAACCTAAGTTTCTCTGTTCCATGTTTTGTTTCTGGAAAAAAAGCCATTTAATAACGTAGCAAAATGCCATAATGTCATATGTAAGGTCTTTTTCCTTGGGGGGGGGGGAGTGGGAGGGACTCGTGAGCCCTAAATTGGACGCAATCTTTTGGCATAGTTTCTTGTTTTCCCATTTGATTGAAATTTAATATAACTGTGATAATTTTTAAATCTGATTGATATATATTACAATGCTGTTAAAAATAGATTTAAATTTTAGGATTGAAATTTGCTTTAAGCTTTGTTTGGAGCTTTGATTCTCAGGGATGTTCCATCTTTTTTTCTTGAAAATTTTAATGTAATGAAAACCTGAAACTTTATAAGGCTATGTTTATTCTCAAATTTTTTTTTCTGGACTGTGGGCGAAGTTTTCCTTAACTGCACAAATGGGTATTAAGTGTGCTGGGTTTTTTTTCTGTTGTTTTTTTTTCGTTTTTTGTAGAATTGGGTATATCATTTAAAGCATATAATACAATTTTTGAGTTTCCATTTTGCTAAAATCCTTGGAGCTATTAAGCATTAGTGAATGTCCCACTTTTTTCTGGCAAAAAGTATGTAATCAGAAATTGATGTGTTAAATTTATTCTCATACTTTTTACTGGGGGGGGGGAGTCCCTTAACCGTACGCATGGGCCTATTGAATGTGCTTGTTCCGTTCTGTATTTTTTTCCTTCTTCTTTTTTGTATAATTGAATAATTAATAAACGTGTTTCTGGGATGAAGAAATGAACGGTAAGACTTAGTAAACGAATTTAAGCTCAAACCAAAAATCCGGTTTTTGAACAAAAAGTAAACATTGAATGTGATTGACTTGTGTCGATTAAAATGTGTTCTTTTACCCCATTTTTAGAGCCATCTACTTTTTAGCAGCCCTTAAAATGCAAAAAAAATCCTAATTGAGGAAAATTGGCTGAAAAAAATCGATGTTCCCATGGGAGTTGAACCCAAGATTCCCGGGTGACTAGCCAGAGCTTCCTTCTCAAGATCATCAGTCATACCTGGCGATCTTTTGCTTGCATTTATTTTAGACTTTACTGTTCCATATAAATCAAATAACTTTAAATTGCAAATAAGCACGGGATAATATTATATGGTAATTAGATTTATTAGTGTTTCATGGTTATTTATTTCTAGTATTAACTAATACCTTGTTTTTATTTGTTGGTGAGAAATTATCCCGTCTGTTTTCAGAGCCGGAAGAAACATTGGAGACGAAGCACATTGGCTTTAAATAAAATAAGAGCTTATCAAAAGACTTATGCCACTCTTATTCCAAGGTCTCCATTTGGGAGATTAGTGAGAGAAATAACATCACGAATTTGTCCCACAGAATTAAGGTAAGTGTGTTCTGTGGTTATAGAGAATAAAGATAAAATCAATATAATTCAGATAATAATATCGCCAAGTCCAACAGTATAAAAAAGGACCCATCAAGGCTGGCTAAACAAAAATATGGTTGTCGTCAATTTTTAAGATCGGGCGCTGAAAACATTATGTTAAAGAATTTTGACCTTGGTGATTATAATGACTATTAATATGCTTCCCAGCCTTTTTACTTCGACCTAGACCCTCCAAACACAACTGGTCCAAAAACAATTCGGCTTGGGTGTTATTTTCCCAGGGAGCATTCCAAACGATAAGATTCGTCTCTGTATGTCGATGCTCAGATGCCATAAGCCGATGAGACAAATCTGCACATCCAGTTTCATACTTTTTCGTTTCACTAGTCATAATTGACATATAATTTCATAATGACATCATAATCTCTTATGATGATGATATTCTATGAGAAATAATTCGATATTCTATAAGAAATAATGACATCATAATTTCTTAAGCTTTCAACATCAGATTCAAGCTGTGTAACACGCGAACTCGTAGTATTAACTTCTGATTTTAGCTCGGACTTTGTATTTTCCACTGATACCATACGATTCTCTAACACTTTTATGCTATCGCTTATAGAGTCTAGTTTTTTAACATTTTCAGTAAGTATTGTTAGCATCTTAGCAAAATCATCTGCCAGAGTCTTCAGTGAAGCGACATCGTTATTTCCTTCGGATGAAACGGTCGAATTCAACAAACTGTTTTCAATAGACGGAGATCCTGCTTAGACAGTTTTAGCAATTTTCCTTTTTCGTCCCATGGCAAGTGCGAATAAAATAAAATATATAGTCTCTCTTACCTATTCTGGCACCTATTATTTATTCACATCGATGCGGACGTGCAGTTCGTTAAGCCGCCATTAATTAGGGCAGGGCTAACACCCCTATCTCCTGCACCGACGACTTCCAACAGCGTTTGAATACCGACGCTACCTCAGGAATCACAGCCAACTTTCGGGAATACTCTTTAGTGTTTGCAAAATTCAAAAAATTCAACTAGTCAAATATTCAAATACTCACATTTCATTCCACACCTCAGGGCAAGCGGTAAAGACACCTGAACTACTACTCAATCAGATATTCAGATAATTTTGGTAAGTATCAGTAGAAAAACAAATGACTTTGAGCAAATATGGGCTGTATTTTGGAGAAAAAAAAACTATCTGACAAATCAAGTATTAAGAATTGTTTTTTTTGTCATATAGAGTGTTTTAGTACCATTAAGTATTTGAGCTATGAAAAATAATGGTATGAATTATTATACATAGTAGTATGTCAATATATTTGACAATTAATTAAAAAAACCTTTTTCCACAAAATAAGTTTTTCAAAGAAAAGTAAAGAACTCCATTAACCAAAAAATGAGCAAAAATAAAATAAAATAATTTACCAAGACTACCACAAATCAGTATCAATAAATAAATGAAACCAAAAACGAACAGAAATTACAATAAATAACCGAGTCAAACTTAAAACGAGTAGAAATTAACATAACTTCGGCTCAAAACCCCTATGCCTTCCAAAGGCCAGAACATAATTTGCAATTTACTGAAAAAAAAACAAATGAAAGTTCATTGTCAATTTAATATACATATACTGATATTTAGTAATCAAAATGTTAATATTATTTGATTTATTAAATTTATAAATATAAAAACATTTATATTTTTTTCAGTAAAGTGCAAATTATGTTCTGGCCTTGGGAGGGCATAGGAGCTTTTGTTCTGAGAGGTGGGTGTGAGAGGGGGGTTAGTTGCCCTCAAATCACTTTAAACTATTAAAAATGGCACTAGTCCTTTCAATTTCCAATCAAAGGAGCCCTTTTGAAGTTTCTACGACAACACTTTCAATAAAAACCTTATATGCCCCCAAGCCATAACTTACAAGCTTTGCCTTGAGGGCTGGGGGGTTGTCATTGTCAAAGACCTAATTTCCAGAACTTTCTACTACGTTGAACAAAATGGCTATCTGAAAATTTTGATTGGAAATGTCCCGAAAGTTGGCTGTGATTCCTGAGGTAGCGTCGGTATTCAAACGCTGTTGGAAGTCGTCGGTGCAGGAGATAGGGGTGTTAGCCGAGCCCTAATTAACGGCGGCTTAGCGAACTGCACGTCCGCATCGATGTCAATAAATAATAGGTGCCAGAATAGGTAAGAGAGACTATATATTTTATTTTATTCGCACTTGCCATGGGATGAAAAAGAAAAATTGCTAAAACTGTCTAAGCAGGATCTCCGTCTATTGAAAACAGTTTGTTGAATTCGACCGTTTCATCCGAAGGAAATAACGATGTCGCTTCACTGAAGACTCTGGCAGATGATTTTACTAAGATGCT